>NW_027622125.1:0-2500 GCF_034508935.2 Berghia stephanieae
ATAATAATATAATAATAATAATAATAATAATATATAATAATAATAATAATAATAATAATAATAATAATAATAATAATAATAATAATAATAATAATAAAACGGTTAGAAGCGATAACAACGACATTCTAGTCCAACAAGTTTAGACCGAAAGCTACTACCATTCAAAGTTCAACAGTTTGCACCATGTCCATCAAGGTACACAACTAAAATAGTAATACGTTTCGTCATCTGATTCATCAGACATACGTCAATAATAGCAGTCATTACTTGCTCATCCTACACACACTATGTAGCTAGTCTGATTGATAAAATAATTCCTTCGATTGTACTGCTCACCTAAATGTCATTACTTCTCATTTCGAAATCATTCTACTCACTGCAATCTATTAACCTCCTCCACTAAACTAAACCCCCTTTTTTTTCCCTTTTTCAGTCAAAACAAATCAGATTTCGCAATCCAAACGTAACCCGATAATGTAGAAAAGATTTAAGCCTTGTTAGTTAGTTAGTTGTCCTTCCGTCTGTCTGTCAGTCTGTCTGAGAAAGTAGGTTTGAACGAATGGACAAGAGAGGGAAGGAATGACAATAATAACTACCAATCAAATTGTTGCCTTTAACTTGATACGGATTATGGTGACGTCAATGAGATATAAATAGTCAAGAACGGAAATGAACTATTTTTCGTTGGAACTTTTTCATGTTTGCATTATCCACGAGGGAAAGGAGACATAGAAAAGACAGTGTGTGTGTTGTGTGTGTGTGTGTGTGTGTGTGTGTGTGTGTGTGTGTGTGTGTGTGTGAGAGAGAGATAGAGAGCAGGACGGCTGGTAATAATGGGCAGGGTGGGCAAATACCAGCCTGTTTTTTTCAGGTTATATGCTGTATTACCAGGTCCGAAATAATCAAATTTAAATTAGATAATTTCAAAAGTTACTAGCGGTCCCAGAAGTGGTGAGAGAGGGATCTAGAAATGACTTGGGTTTGAAACGAATATTTTTGTGTTCGTGGATAGCTCACACGGTAGAGCCACGCTCTCACCTGCCAGGCGGAGTTGTCGTACCAATAAGGTCGCAGGTTCAAACCCCACCACCGCCGCGAAAAAATTTTTATTCTCTATTGTCTTCTGGCACTTTTCTACTCACTTCATATCTTGTTGTTACCAACATAAGTGCCTGCTCCACTCACTTTTCCTACTTAAACTTGATACTTCGTACTGAAATCAATTTGTGTGTATTTTTGATCAATTGCGAATCACCATGCACCCCGTAATGCATAAACCAGGATACGCTCCCGTTCTTTTTCTCCCCCCCCCCCCCCAACCACTCCACTCCGCCCACATCGTCATCTCATCGTCACGTCGCCTGACGGTGAACTAACTCCGATTTTTGCTGTCTGGCCTCTCTAGTACTAGGTCGGGCTAATTCAAATGAGCCCACCTTATTAACCAGTGAACACTAAATAGAGATCTTGGCAAACGAACTTTTTCTTATTTATTGCCTTACTTGTGCTGGTACCATTGATGTAATGACTTTGGGAAGGTTCCAGTATTGAATTAAATTTATTAATTTACTAATATTATATCAATTTAGTATTAATTTGTGTTGGTTTTTATATTTGTTTTTCCATTTAAATTATTCTTTTTTTTCGCGTTTTCTTTAGTGCTTCTCAAAACTCATTTATTTAAATTGTTTTATTATTTGTTTTTGTTGTTGTTGTTGGGGTTTTTTGTTTTGTTTTGTTTTTTAACAGATTAATTTGTTAGTTCTTTTTTTTTTAATTCTTAAATTAATTATAGCTGTATTTTTATTGCCAGACTAAATAATTTTCCAAAACAATGTAATTTTTCTATTGTATTCCCTCTAATAAAACAAAACACTTTTATTCAAAAGTCACGACTAAATAAATATATAAAATACAACCACCATTTTGGTTTTCCAACAATTGAATTAGTATACGAGAAATACTCTTCTGAGAAAGGAGATAGTTGAATTCTAACTAAGTTATAGAGGAAATAAATACGTTTAAAGGAAGGGTGGGCAGATTCCGTACTTGCCCGTCCTGAAGCTAATACATACATAAGATAGTTCGCGATGAAGAGGCGGGAAGCTAGGGTTGGTTTGGTAAGGAGCAAAGATAACACGGTCGTTATTGTGATAGTCTAACGAATGTATGAGGAGAGATTGGTAGCATTATTTTGTCTTAATTGTATTGTATGAATTATTGGCGAAAGCCTAAGATTAAATAAACTTTGTTTTTGTTTGTCTTATTTTGACTATGGAACTGATACTTGTCACAGCAGACCTGTCTACTTGAAATAGGAAAATAAAAATCGTAGTTTTCAGTTTTCAGGGCTAATACAATCGTATATATTTTAACTACCCTTTAAAAAAATCACCGGAATTTTCGTCTGTTTTGATAGATATCAAATTTTAAAAAACGAGAAAAAATGATTGGAAACGTAATAATGATGGTGAGGGTGGTAGTGATAGTGATAGCGGTG
>NW_027622125.1:7500-10000 GCF_034508935.2 Berghia stephanieae
TCCACTTCTTTATTTTTTACTCTCGTCGAGTCCTCGATTCCCTCCCTTTCCTCCACTTCTGTTGCCCGAACGTTTCCAGAAAAGCAGCCAAATTAAATAATCGATCAATACGTAATAATTCCGATACACTTTTCATTTTGTTTGTTGAGGTTCTAACAATGATTGGCGACTGTATAGAGTGCTACGTATGTTTGGTTTCAAGATTATTCGGTAAATGCCAGCGGGTATCACGCCAGAGGTACAGTAGACCTCTGTTAACTCTCTCCTTACCACCTATTTTCAGGATTTTCCCCAAAACTTCACACCCAACTAACACAAAAATAATTTTTTTATCACTCAAACACAATAGCAGTACGTTCTTGCGATACATAACTTCTTTAGCAAAACATGCTCTACAACACACTGTTCATTTTCTTTAAATTTTAAGATGAACAAGAGAAATTTGAATAAGAAAAATGTTGGTTGCATCGTAACGAATGTGATGATTTATCTATAGTTGGTAAGGAGAGGGTTAAAACGTGATTGGTGATCACTGCGAGTTTATTGATCTCGCTGTCAGTCTTATGTTACCGGGTAGATTTAGTTAAATGGTTGACATCCTCGAATTTCCAACAAGAATCAGAAATTTCAAGATGTTCAACTTACCATCGACCCTGGTACCTCGAACTTCCAACAGATAACAGAAGCTTCACGATTCCCAACTTACTAATGACATTGCTATCTCGAACTTCCAGCAAATTAATATCAGAAGTTTCAAGACGATTCCAACTTACCCCTGACACTGACCCCTCGAACTTTCAACGTGTATCAGAAGCTTAAAGTTTGAGAATCAATCATATATTTTGAAATCGTATTAATTCATGGATATAAAACCTTGCGGTTTTGCACTGCGGCTCACGCCTTGATCCTCTCGTGTCTTTTATCGAGACGCATCCTTTAAGATATGTATTCAACATTATGATAAATAAACATAAATATATTCTTAGCCATGTGATAAAAAGAACCAAAAAAAAAAAAACAACAACAAAAAATGAAAAAGCAATCCATCCCGCTCCCCACCCCCCACTTAAAAAAAAAGAAGAGGAAAGAGTAGAGAAGAGCGATAATTAAACGAACAAACAAAATGACACGGAAACAAATAATAAAGACACAACAAATCATTATAAATAAAAAGAAAAAAAAAAGAGGTTTTGTCAATGTCGGGAATATTTGATGACAAGTCGAATGACCGTACAGCCATTATAAATCATTACAACGCACGCAGCAACTTCCACATCCCCCCCCCCCCCCCCCACCCGCACACACACACACACAACACTTTTCATACACTCTCTCACATCCGTCCTCCATCCATCCATCCATCCACCCTTCCACTCACCTCGCGTTTAAAAAGCTGGAACCGCGTATCGATAAACCAATAATTATCACTTCATTTTCGATACTACGGATAGCTGCCACCACTCCATACAACCAACCCACTACTGCCCAGCTGGGAGATGACGCGACGCGTGCGTTCTGGATCCAGGAATAAACAATAAACAAATAGAACCGACATAGTGGAGGACGGGGGGTGAGGGGAGAGGAAGATGAGAGAGAGAGAGAGAGAGAGAGAGAGAGAGAGAGAGAGAGAGAGAGAGAGAGAGAGAGGAATCGAAATCGTATATTTCCCCTCAATACAAATCAGATTAGTTGAGTTGACCACAGCTTTATACTGATTGTGCAAAGATCTGTTTTTGGTTCATTTTGGTCAATCTGAGGAAACGGAACAAATAAATAAACGAAAAACAGAAGACAAAAAAAAAAAAAAAAAAGAATTGAATGAGACTAAACAAAGCAATAACAATAACAAAAACAAAAATACACCAGAAAAAAACCCTCAACAAACAAATAAACAAACAAACAAGCAAAAGCCCGAGCAAAAAAAAAAAGACAGCATGAAATTTAATCCCTCCAAAAAATACAACTCAAAATAAAAACAAAACCAAACTAAAAAAAATTAATAAAAAAAAAAAAAAAGAAAAGAAAAGGAAAGAAAAAAGAAAAACAAGCAAGACAATAAAACAAATTATGGGAAAAAAACCCCCGAAAAATAAAATGAAAACATAAACAATTTTTTTTTCTTTAAGAAGCAAACATGAAATAATTGTATTTTACCAGTGAGACGGGATTTAAAAAAAATAAACAAAACAAAAAACAAAAAAACAAAAACAAAAACAAACAAACAAAGAAAAAAACCAAAACAACAACAACAACAACAACAACAACAACAACAACAACAACAACAACAACAACAACAACAACAAAAACGCAACCCCCCCCCCCCCTCCCAAACCCAACCCACCCCCCGAAAGACAAGACACAAAAAAAAAAAAAAAAACACACAAAAAAAACCCCAAAAAAAACAACAAAAAACCAGAACAATAAAAAAAAAACACACAAAAGAAGAAAAAACATTCACTTATCTAATATTTTTTTTCTCTAAGATACATAAGATCTAAAA
>NW_027622126.1:0-5000 GCF_034508935.2 Berghia stephanieae
ATAAATAACTGAAAAACTACGGTCGTGCGAGAATAGAGGAAAAGAAGATCGGTCGTATGCCAAACGAGTGAAAACTTCCGATAGAAGTATTCATTCGAAGAAAAATATCTATTTCGCACACATATTTTTCTGGTTCACTTTCAACCGGATAGAGATAATGAACTGAACTGAAAAAAAGAAGAATGGAACGAGGTGTGTGTGTCAGTTGCAAAATAGAAAGAAACGGCCTGGTCCCCAACACACTATGTGCGTTAGTTGATTACTGACTACGAATTGTGATCGACGATTCGCGAACGCGAGCGACAGACACTAGCTAGTTACATGCAGGTAGACACACAAGTATGTGGGCAGACAGTGAACAAGTACACGTCCGGGTAGTGTGGAGGTGGTGATAATTATTGACAAGATGGAGTGCTGTCTGGTTTGTTTTGTCTTTAACGAGATAAGTATAGACCTGTAAATGAGCTCTATAAAAATTGACTGAAACTCTTCGTATCGTTTCAGAAAAATCCAAAGAATCGAGATGAATAGTAAACAGCAAGCTCATTTGACCAAAACAATGGCAGAAAACTAATTTACGTGGGAATTAATTAGGCCACTTACAACTGTTTCTCATAATCAAGTACCCACATCAGTGAAGAAACGGTCAACCAGTTTGTTTACAACGTGAGGCAATCGAGATGAGCTTGTAGCAATAATAAAACTTTCGATTTGAAGGTGTCTTCATAACGCACTTCCGGCTTTTGCATTAAACTTTTAGGCTCTACCAAGTATATGTGGTCAATTTTGACTTAGATGAAACAGTGAAATTTAACTCGTCGTATCGTATCAGAAAAATCCAAAGAATCGAGATGAATAGTAAACAGCAAGCTCATTTGAGCAAAACAATGGCAGAAAACTAATTTACGTGGGAATTAATTAGGCCACTTACAATTGTTTCTCATAATTAAGTACCCAAATCAGTGAAGAAACTGTCAACCAGTTTGTTTACAACGTGAGGCAATCGAGATGAGCTTGTAGCAATAATAAAACTTTCGATTTGAAGGTGTCTTCATAACGCACTTCCGGCTTTCGCAATAAACTATCTCATACTTTTAGGCTCTACGAAGTAAATGTGGTCAACTTTGGCTTAGACGAAACAGTGAAATTTATCGCTTGGCGGCTCAGTTAAATTGGCTACCATCGGGAACATGACAGGGTTTTAAAGTGAAAAGATAATTTCACAAAGGCTGTGTGAAAATACACTGGGGTGTGTTCAGACACGGCAATTCTAAGAAGCCTTGGCAATATATCCATTGTAAATATAAACGCCATTGAGCAATGCGTAGCACTGTGGAACATTCCTAACTACCTCACGTCATTCTACTACGATTCATGAATTCCTTCTTTCTTTCCTTTTAAAAAATATATGAATTTGACGAATTGACTGATTTCAGTTAACTGACTGAGAATTTACAGATCTAAATGTTTTTAATACTCTCGTCGAGAGCTGGTTCTGTCTTTTGATGTTGCGAATATATATATATATTTTTTAAATGTCAGAATTTATAGAGCAAAATCGTACTGTCGGAATGCCGACATTTGTTGGAAGATTTACAGGCCTGCTTCCGGTCCGAGAAGCTCCGACACACTTCTGTGCGTGCATTATTTACTGACTAGGTCTGTGTTTGACGACTCGCGCGAACTTCGCAACCGTCTCTCGCTGGTTGTGGCACAGTAGCCAGGCAGTGAATACATCCACGTCTAGAGGAGCGTGTAGGTGACATGATAATATTATAGCTAACTGATAGACAGCCTAGTTTTGTTTTGTTTTTGATGCGACAAAGAACAATTTTTTTCTCCTAAAGTCAGCATTTGAAAGGGAATAAAATCAGATTTTTTCGAGGAACGAAATAAAAGTCATTTATTTTCTTTTTTTTATTGGTTCTGTTCTTTGACGTTACGAATTATATTTTTACAATTAATTGTATTTTAAAATATTAGCACTTATAGAGCAAAATCGTACTGTCGGAAACCCGACAAAAGTCGGAAGATTTACAGGTCTGACTTAAGTCCAAAAGAGAATAATACTTTTATCTCTCATAACTGCGGTAACATAAGAATCATTTCATTTACCAAATCTGTGGGATCTGAAAACTTCACTCAGGTTACAATAAAAATTGCTTCCAAATGCAGTCTGTCATCCATGTTGAATACACATCACCGGTTTACCAGGACTTTGTCGCAGTTGCGGACTGTGAGAATTAACAGACCATATATAGATTGACCACTGTGCCAATTGACGCCACCTTTAAGAAAAAATAAAAAAGCAGTAAATGTCATAACAATAGTAAATAATTCATTAAAAAAAAAATAAAAACTTAAACTCGCTGTGTGTAATTTAAAAAAATCAAACAATAAGATTTAACCCATTAAAGGCGAGATTCATTCTTACTAACACCAGATCTTAGTCTTAACTCACTAAATCCTAGCCCTCTACTCTCCCAAGAGATTTTTCATACTTTTTAAAATCGCTGTGATTATCCCCAGACACCTGGGGATAATGCAAATTCGTTATCCCTCCCCTGACACCTGTCTGAGGATGACGAAAATTCATTATCCCCAGACACATATTTGAAACTCCGCTCTTTTAAACAATTATCCACATTCCAGAATATGGAATGATTCCAAATGCACATAGAAATAAGGAAAGTTAATAAAATATCTATAAAAACAAAATTAACCAACAATAAATCAGTTGTTACTACATATACACAATATGCGTCTACTTCGAATTGGGTGTCATGGCCGAATGGTTTAGTCGTCTGCCCTGGAAGTTTTACCAGAATCGGCGTTGTGGGTTCAAATCCTGGTTCCGCCACTTTTTAAAAAATTCCGTCTTCTTTTTACAGAACGTTGAAAGGGATAAATGTCCCATCCATCCTCACCCCACTTTTTTTTTTAAAAAACTCTCTCTTGGTTCCTTTCTAGTTTCTAGCAAATTGTCATATTCGTCCCCACTCCGATCTGAAAAAGTGTCTAAAAAGAATAATTAATTAAAAAGCAAACAAACAGAAATATTCCGAGAGCGACCAAACAGAGGAGAAAACATTTTTTTTTAAAAATAAAAACAATATTAAGAAATTCATGCTCAGAAACGGAACAAAAGGCAAAACAAAAGGGAGAAAAGAATACTCACTCAAAAAAAAAAAAAAAAGGGGGTGGGGGACATTTATCCCTTGCAACGTCCGGTAAAAAGGTGTCTGGGGATAACGAATTTTCAATGGGAATAATGACAGCCTTTAATTCTTTAATGAATACTGGGGATGTAGGAGCTTTCCGAAAATAATTTTCCTATTGTCTTAAACGTCTGTTGTACATTAATATTTGTTTAAGATTTATCTAGGCATGAATAAAATTCTGGATGTGAATCGGTTTTCTTTTTTTACTTTTTATTTTTATGTCTATTGTAACCCTATTTTTGCGATGACAAAAAACAAACAAACCGAACTGATCAAAGCAGCTCTCACTGGCTGAAAATGTTATTGCGATACCAAGCATTGTGCCAAGAATGGTGCTATAAGTTTCTGTGGTAACCAGTCACTTCATAAAACTAAAACAAATTAGCACTGGCACCAGTGTCAGTGACCAGTACCTTATCACTATCACCATCCATCATAATTTGGAATCTGGAAAAGGAATGAACCGTTTTAGTATCATGAATCATATCAGTGTTCTATGCAAAACGAACTATTTTCTACTTAAAATATCAAGACTATCTAAATCTAATACTATGTGTTGAAATATGACACTATCCAACATCACACCAATCCAAACATCTCCAACTCCAAACCCCACTCGTTGTAACCAAATGAAAATGAATGTCACACATTCCCACCGTTCAGTCCGCCACAGTGAAAGCAAGTGACATTTTTCAAAGACCCATCAACCCTTGGATGACTTAAACAAAGAGCAACAACAACAATATAAATAATATATCATATTAACCTCAGCGGCAGTACAAGAAAAATTATGCCAGGGTTGTGAGATTATTTTTATAGAACATGCCACACTAGTTATGGGAAAAAAGATAAAATATAGATATCGCTTTATTTCTGCAAAAATGCATATAATAAAAGAAAAAAATCCTCATTGTTTGTCACGCGGTCGTAATAATTTGACCTTGGCTCACCATATAATAATACTGTATAATTATCTGTCATTTAGGTAAAATTAAGTGATTTAGCAAAACACTCCCAAAATACCAAATATCAAACCCAGTAAAACTATTATTTTTTATTGCCAAACTGGTAATTCTGCATTGAAGCATGCGCACCTTAACCCGCCAAAAAAAGTTGTCTCACTTGTGCCTAGCTGAGGTGCCTCCCTCAGCTGGCTTTTTGCCCCACTATAGCTCGCCTATGTTGGAAAAAGCTCACATTCTCTCTCCGTACTCAGGTGTAAAACGTGGCGCTCAGAAATTTTCCCCATGATTGTAATGACTTTCATAAATTAACTATTGTGACAACAATGTTTATTTGACAGACAAAAGTAAAAATTAATAATAATATATTAATAATAATTAGAAAAAAAATGATAGAATGATAATAATAAGAACAATAATATATAAAAAAATCAATAAATAAGCTTTAAAATATAAAGGAAAATACTTTTTAAATAATAAAATAGTGGGGAAAAAAAATAGTATTGAAAAAATAAGGTTCCCCGTTGGGCTTTGAACCCAAAAACTTCCAA
Source organism: Berghia stephanieae (assembly GCF_034508935.2). NCBI lineage: Eukaryota > Metazoa > Mollusca > Gastropoda > Nudibranchia > Aeolidiidae > Berghia > Berghia stephanieae. The sequence continues at coordinate 4,735 of NW_027622126.1, forward strand.
TTAAGAGTCAAGCAGCTCAACCACTATGCTCCTCTCAGCATACGAGGCTTTCGTGTCATTAAGATTCCATCCAACAAGGAGCTCACACGACATTCTGTCTATTATTTGTTCAGACAATTTCTATGCGGATGAAGGGTTTACATTCAAATTGTTCATTGTTCTGATCATTTAATCCCTAGCCTAAGCATTTTAATGAGTTCCTGCCTTCAGACAACCATTTAGCCCTACGACCACCATGCTGATAAATTCACACGACAGAAGTCGTT
>NW_027622126.1:10000-14209 GCF_034508935.2 Berghia stephanieae
TAATGGATACACTGTATTTTCTGTACTTTTGATATATAAGTTGGTTTTCATCCTCTGAGAGATGATGTCCTTGTCATTGTCACGCACTGCCTGAATCAATCTGGTAATATGTCAAGACGAAGTTAAGTGCCCAAAAAATGAGTCTAATGTAAGATGATCCGAAAAACAAAATTAAAAATGAGTGCACATTTGTATAGTGCAATATCCACAAAACATCCTCAAAGTGCTTTACAAGGTGTCCCCAGCTAACAGCAAGACTTAACATGTAAGACAAAACATGACGCCTGTTACTGTTAGGGGATATTATATATAATTTTTTTTTCCGATGGAGAAAACACCGTTGTGAGTAAGGAACCTTATCTAAGGACTATGCGCTGCTCAGAGTTGGACTCGAATCCTGGACCTTCCGCACCACTAGACCACGACGTAGCCACACAGATAGTACTGTAATCTTATACAATTAATTCACGAAACGATACTTATCTTCCTCAAATCAGCATATGACTTTAAACAAATTTTCATAGATTCATATTATTTTGACAATAGATTAAATTTTTATCATCCAATTCATCCCAACTTAGGGGAACCTGATAGCTCAGTTGGTAGAGCACTTGCTTCGCACACTAAGGGTCCAAGATATTTTTTCTGACTATCCACCCAGCAGTGGTTGGGTTGCTCGGTCTGTAAATCTTGTGGAAAATACTTTGCGATAGGCCGTTGTCCTATTTAAAGGGTAGCAAGCAATTGTTATTGTACATTTCATGCTATAGAAACCAGGATAAAATCCTGCTTTATGGGCCCGGTGACTCTGAAGGCCTACTTTCTTTTTCACTCCGACAAACTACCGTTTTGATACAATTGGTCCTAAGTGTTCTAAGTACCCAGTACACATCGAATTGGTCCCATATTGTTACAATAATTTGTTAATTAATTAATTAATTAATTAATTAATTAATTAATTAATTACTTATTGGGTGCTTTTTTTTGTTTGTTTGTTTGTTTTGTAGGAGGTTCAGTTTCCAACATGTATGCTATAAATTTATCACGATTCAAGGCATTTCCTGATGTCAAAGCTAAGGGTATGAGGAATCTACCTGAAATGTGTATCGCTACTTCAGAAAAGGTAGGAGGAGAATGAATGCAATTGACGTCACTTTACTGTTTTGGGTTTGGAAGTGAAGTGACTAATTATTACAAGGTTTTGTCTAATAAATATGGGCTCTTGTTTTATAAAAAAGTAGAGAGCCATTTTGAGCAGGGTCAGTCATGAAACAAATGATAGAGGGTGTCCATAAAGGCTTTCCCTGGTTTCAAAGACTTGTTATTCTAAAACCGTTATAGATTTTGCATTTGGTTTTCTTTTCGCCATCTTCAAGGAAAAGCCATACATTTATTCCCATTAGTCATCAACCCACAATTACATCACCAAATTTAGCAAAATCAACTTGAACTGAGAAGATATCATATTCTCTTCTTCTATTTCGGAATGGCAAAAAATGCGACACAAATCTTTTTATGCAATGTGATTGAATGAAACAAAATCGTCAAAGGTAGCTCAACAACCTTTCAAAACCCATTTTGGCAGATCATTATAGGAAAACATTAAAAAAAAAAAGATTTATCTATATTTGATGAGACACATAGTGAGGGATTGATCACACTCCCGTCGACCAAGTGAATTTTGTCGTACTGTTGCTATTCCGAAATAGATGGAAAGAAAATGAGGACTTTTAAGCTCATGTTGATTTTGGTAAATTTGGTTATGTCATGTGGGTCAGTGGCAAATGGGCAAAAATGTATGGCTTTTATGTATGGTGTGGGGAAAAAACGAGATGCAAATATCTAAAACGGTTTATGAATAATAAGTCTTTGAAATCAGAGACAGACTTTATGGACACCTTGTAATAATGTGCATACGTGATTAACCACCTTTAGTCGGTATTAATTAGATTGGGATGAAACCATCAGAAAATTGAAGTTAAGAAAAGGGTGGTTAGAATAAAAATTATTTGAGGCTTGGAACTATGTACATTCACTCTTCTCAACAAGGCATTATGGTCTCCATTAATGTTTCCTAATTTAGATCTTGAAGTCAATTTTCAGTATTTAGTTCACCCCAACAAAATACCGTCTTCGGGTGGTGGGGTACATATGTGACCCTTCGCCTCAAAACGGTATTAAGTCGGGTTGGTTAAGATGTTGAAAATTGTATTTATAGCCAGCAATATCAGACTTGTGTTGAGTTTATACTATTTATTGAGGAGAATGGATATCATATTTTAGGGTGCTAATGCCAACAATTTATATTTTTGACCAGTTTAACATTAAATTCTGCTTTTAAGCATATGGTTTGTTCCGACATAATACCGTTTTGAGAGGATGGGTCACATATTTGATTAGAATGTCAATGCTGTTGCTCGGATTACCTCTGGATATTTTGTACCACAGGGTCATTACTCTGTAAGGAAAGGAGCAGCCCTACTTGGGTTAGGTATGGACCATGTATTGAAGGTCAAGACTGACAAAAGGGGTCGGATGATTCCAGAAGAATTGGATGCTGTACTGACAGCAGCAAAAAGAAAGGTATGAAAAGGATCATCATCATCATTATCATCATCATCATCATCATCATCATCCATCTTAAATATCCTGAAGTATTGCCTTTTCCGCAAGATATACTTTATCATTTAAAAAATGTAAGAGGAAATGTAAGGAATGGTACTTGGGTTAGTGGTGGACATTGTATTGAAGGCCTAGACTGTCTGATGATTTCAGAATAATTGAATGCTATATTGTCGACAACGTTGGACTTAAATTAACCCTCTCCTTTCAAGATTTTCCCCAAAACTTCACACCCAACTAACACAAACTAGATTTTTTATCACTCAGACACGATAGCAATAAAATTCTTGCGATACATAATTTCTTTCGCAAAACATGCTCTACAAAACATTGTTCATTTTCTTTAAATTTTATGATGTACAAAAGAAATTTGAATAAGAAAAATGTTGGTTGTATCGTAACAAATGTGACGATTCCCCTATAGTTGGTAAGGAGAGGGTTAATTGGATATGGCACTTTACTTTATTACACCACTCGATTCAGGTGTGAATGAGTAACCAGCTCTATGAAGTGACTGAAATTGCAACATTTCTTATACAATAAAGGGTGCGTAACAGGCAACTTTATGATACGAAACATTAAAATTTGGTTATATACAGGGTAATAATTATAATAATAAACAGTCCTTCAGCCCTAAAGCAATATTTTGAAATTGAACAAAATGTTAATGTTTCATTGTGAAGTAGATAGATAATGAATTAATTGTAGAAATGCACAAAACAATATTTTTAATGTATACATTGTTTATTATTGTTTTGACAAAGGGAATGGTTCCGATATTGGTCAACGCGACCTCTGGTTCAACAGTCCAAGGAGCGTACGACCCGTTGACCCCAATCGCAGATGTGTGTCAAAAACATGGTGTATGGATGCATGTTGATGCTGCATGGGGTGGAAGTGTGCTGCTATCTGATACACAACGTTACAAAATGGATGGAGTTGACAGGTAAGATAAAGTGGACATATTATACAGGATATAGTAATAGTAAGCATTTTGACACAATGTTTAAACAAATATTAAAAAAAAAATTTTTTGGATTAGACAAACTTTACTTTATACATAAAGAAGCGACTAGTATGGTCCATGATAACCAAGTACTTATTTGCATCTGGGTTGTGTGATGTGTTGTTAGTAAAGAGCCTTACCCACGGACACCATGCTGGTGCTACAATATTGTGGCATCCATTGCAATGCAGTGCATAAAACCTTTACTTTGTCTCCTCTTGTCTTCAAAAAATAAAGTCTTGAGTGAGGCCAATCACTGTGTTGGTGGCCATGAACCACATTGTGTTCATAAGTAAATTACTTTGCATTATCTCTTTAAGGATAGTGCTATTTTGTTCTATAACTCTTCTTAAAATTTTGGAAAAAAAAATGTCTCCTCAATCTCATCAACCAGAGCTGATTCCGTCACCTGGAACCTACACAAAATGATTGGGGCACCTCAACAGACTTCACTCTTTGTGACAAGACATGAGGTAAGAACATCGATTTTCTGATTCTTTAAAAAGTTGGAAATGTAAAATAATATATTTTAAAATTTAAATGCCCTCTTTATAACACTACATTTTCAATTTGTAAGTTCA
>NW_027622127.1:0-14203 GCF_034508935.2 Berghia stephanieae
ATTTTTTACTTCGGGATGATAACCCTAATTGTTAAGGGCCCTTTTTTAAAGAAAATAATCAATAAACCATAGATATATCGATACTCACCGGGCATTTGTTATTGTTTTTTCCAAACCGCGTTGGAGTTTTTCTCACAAACTGTATTAAACAGACTATAAAATTCAGGTTACACAAAGTTTTGGGTGTTGGCCCTTAACTTCCGGATGGCAATTTTGTGAACTTTTTCCAACGCTTCTATCTATAATAGAATGGTTTTCGTCACCAGGCCTTGTTATTTTTTTGCCACCCGGTTTGGATTTTCCACAAAACCATAACCAGACAAAAAAGTTCAGGGTTACACACATTTTTTGTGTTTGGCCGGTTAAATTTTCCAGGGAAAAGTTTAACCCTTTGGGCCAAGCGCATTCATCTATAATTCAAAACATTGCTTGTCCGACTCGGGATAGGCTCCAAGTAGACAAAAATAAGTACCAGGGCCACCTATAAACTTCTGAAACCCAAGTTAAACACCCTACACAGAACTTTTTAAAACGAGAGTTATTGAACATGGAAATCATTGCACAAATTATGTATTAAGCGCCAAATTCAATGTTTCAAGAAAGATTAATCTGTGATGAAATTTAAATGCAAGTAAAAAGTCCTCCCACCCAAAATAACTAATCAAAGTCATAAGAAAGTGAGGTAGGCTAGCCCATGATCAAAAAACAGGTGGGGAAAATCATTGACATGTGAACAGACACCATGACTGGAAAAGAAGGGACAGGGCAGGGCCTAATCAAGCGACGTCGAACCACTTTTCTTTTCTATCTATTCTAAAAACCAACGACAATATGTCCTTAACAAAAAATTAAATAAAAAACCCAAACCCCAAATTCTTCGCCAGGACTTTTTCCCATAGCCCATACATTGTCATACCCTTTCGTTTTTTTTGGAGAAGTCACATTTCCCAAACAAAATCCATAAAAATATACATATCTTTTTTTCCAAAAGTCACCTCACCAATTAACATTGCCAACCTGCAATTATTTCGTCTGCCCATTCCCTAGACCATACATTGCCATATTTTAATTTTCGGAGAATCCACATTCCAAACAATACCATAAAAAAATCATATCTTTTTTCCAAAAAATCACCTAAAGCCTTTAACAATTTCCCCGCCCCAAATTTCTGTCGCCTAGCCCTTTCCCCCTAGCCCATCCCCTTTCCATACTGTACTTTAAAGGGGAAAATTTTCTCAATTCCAAACAATACCAAAAAAAATAACATATCTTCTTTTCCAAGAAGTCACCTCAGCCAAAATTAAAATTTAAACCCCTCTCCTTACCACCTATTGGAAAATCGTCACAATTTACGATGCAACGTCATTTTCTCATCCAATTTCATTTTTTTTTGCATAGTATAAAAACTTGACATTCTGTAATAGAGCCTATTGTCGAACAATATTATGAATAAACGTGCTTGTTGCTTTTTTTTTGAGAAGAAATTTCTGTTTTTTAGTTGGGTGGTTGAATTTTTCGGGGAAATTCTGAAAGGGGCTTGGAAAGCAAGGTTAAGTAAAAAATTTTAAAATTATTTGGTTATTTTTAAAATGTTGCCTATTTATTTTCTAAACTCATTAAAACTGACCCCGGGGCGATCTGTAAAAAATCGGCTTTTCTGTTTTGAAAGGACAAAGTTTCCTTTTTATGTTTAATCAAAAATCCACTACTTTACAGTTTTTTTTAAATTTTCTTAGGTCTCCTTTAATTTTATATATTACAAAACGTTTGTTTACTTGTCGCCATGCGCTTCTATGTGATTGTATTGCATTCTAATATTTTTATTTTTTTTAAAACAAACAAACAAAAAAACAAATAAAAAAAAAGTTGGCCCCTAACATAAGCGTCGGGGCCGAGAATCATAATTATTTACACCACGAAACAAATACTCTTTATTATGGTTTTAATCCTTCACAAAACTTCACATATCAAATATTATAACTAATCATTATTTTTCGGTGGATTTTAAATGGTTTCCCCCCTTTAGCCTTTTCTTTCTTTTTAAAAAAAAAAAAATTATCCTTTCCCATTCCTTGTGTGATCACAATAAAAAATAACCCAATTTTTTAAAATAACAATCAATTGTGTTTTTCTCAGGTTTTAGTAAAAATGGAGCATCAAAGGGGGATTATAGCAAAAATTTTTAAAGTATAAGAGACACAACACTAATTAGGGAATTATAATAACTTTGTAGTTAGTGCCTTTTGATTAAGGATTATGTTCTTTTTCCACATTCCCGCTAATACTAAAATAAGCAGAAAAAACGGCGAAAAATCAAAGAAAAATGCATTTTCATCGGCTTTTTTTCCTGATCGTCTTTGTCACCATCTTCCACATACTCCTTTTCAACAGAGCTGTCTTTTTGGCGATTATGGGGACCTACAAGTTGGAAAAAGCGCCGAACAATCGAAAAGTAAAGAAGTGCAGTTTAAAAAGTTTCTCGGCGTACCTCAGTGAATCGCCGACTGCAGGGAAAAGTACAACCACGAACACCATGCACTAAGGGCAAAAGACACTGAAAAAGACCCCTTTTCCACCATCCACCTTTTAAACGCCTTGAGGACGAGTTAACCTACCCCCAGGGCCCGGCACGGGGGTTGGCTCAGGCAGAGCTAAGAAAATGGGAAAAATCTTTGACTGCTTTGTAAGACAAAACGCCCTTCGCCAAGGCTCGCCCCTAAATATCGGGGGCGAAAACCTTTGCTCTCCGTTTCCAAAACATGATAAATCAAACTAAGACAGATTTTTCATAGTACTTCGATCAAAGAACTTCCAAACGTTTGCTTATAACGAAACGGGCCTCTAGGGGGATCTTTACCGAAGGGGCTGGGAAAGTTCTAACGATAAGTTCTTCAATTGTGCTCCCTGAATCAGTATAAGCGTTTGATAAGGGCCACCACGGTTTAAGTCGTGCGACATTTTAAACTCCATCCATGGAATCCTACGATTTGACAAATACAATATGGGAAATCTTTTAATTTGAAAAGAATATTCTCACAACCATGAGGGGAAATATACCCAAACCGGATTATTACTCAAAATTTACCGAACTACTTTGTGGGGAAAATACTGGGAAACGCGTCCAAGGGACCGAAAAAACTACGTAATATTTCAAAAAATTAGAAGATAAGTAATTCGACTATTTTGTAGTTTGTAGATTTTAGAGTAGTATATAGTATATAGTAGTGTAGGGATGGGAGTAGTTTTATAGTAGTAGTATATAGTATAGTGTATAATGGTGTATTAATAGTAGTAGTATAATAAATAAGTAAGTAGTATTGTAGTGGTAGGGGGGGTGGTAGTAGATATTAGTGGGGGGGGGTGGTGGGGGTGTAATAATATATAGTAGTATAGATAGATAGTAAGAGTTAATATAAAATAGTGAGTAGTAATAGTATATATAGTAGTAGTATAGGGAGGATAATAAGTATAATAGTAGTTATAGTAGTAGATAGAATATATATAGTATGTAGTATAGTAGTAAAGAAAATAGTAGTAGTATAGTAGTATATGAGTGGGTAGTGGTCGCACCGTCGTCGCGCGTCGTGTTGTGTTTTTGTTTTTGATGTTGTTACTTCACGGGTTTTTTTGTTCTGGTTTCCCCGTTAGAAAAAACAATGGCAATGTTTTTCATGGGCGCAACAAACAGTGGCTGGTTGGTGGGAAGGGGGTTGTGTGTGTTTGTGTGTTTGGGGGGGGGGGGGGGGGGGGAAATGCGAATGTAACACATTGAAGTCCAGCAGAATACATAGATTGTACCTTTGTTGTTTCAGCGAATAATAGCAGAATGTCAAAAGTATTATTAGGTTTTCCCCAACACCCCTTGGAGGTATTTCAGTATCAGCGGAATGGTATGCGTCATTGTTTTTTACGTTGAGCAACCAACAATTTACTCCAAATGCTCACTCGACAAGGCGGAAAAGCAATCAAGAATAGACCCAAGTCCTATCCCAAAGACAACATTTCATTTAAGTTTATTGTAGGCCCTTGCCAATCGACAAATTCAATTCACATAAATTATTTACATCAATCAGAAAAATTAATTATATCAATAATTAGTAATAGCATGCAGAAGGCAATATATTTAAAAATATAATAATAATAATAATAATAATTAGAATAATATATAATAATATAATAATAATAAATAATTTATAATAATAATATAATAATACAGTGCGGCAATAAGTAACAATTTATATAGTAACAAAAGTAATAATAGAATATAGTTCATAGTCATACTCTCTCGCGTCTTTCTTTGTTTCATTGAGGAGTGATGAAAACTTCGCCGGCTGGCAGAACAAAACAGCCGACTATCAATCAAACGCTCCTCAGACCGGTTGAGCATCGCTTCATTAATTCTTTAAAGACTTCCCCCCAACTGCCTGATCGATGCTGATGCCCAGACAACTTAATCCTGATTTATATTTTGTGGGAATGAAATAGACATGGATATGCCGGGAAATATTTCTTAACAACACACTGTTCAGATAGAAAATTTTTGAGTCTTGCCTTTGTTAATTGACACAGGTAAGTTAGGAAAAATATATGCTAGTAAATAACGATCAGCAAGTTCGTGGACACAGCTTTCAACTCGAACATATGTTTTCATCTAAATCCTACTCACATCAGTTGGTGAGCTGAATTTTATGATCTCAGTTTATCATTGGAGAGAACCCAAGGATTTTGGAATCAAAGAAAAGATTGAACCATGGAAGTCAAAAGGGTTTGTGCACAGCTAGACATTATCAAAGTATAATTTTAGTACCGACAAATTAAAATGAAAATGCTGCTTTTCTTTAAATGCTCCCAATCATCATATACTGTTAGGTTGAAGATTAATAAAATGTTTATCTTACTTGATTCTCGTTAAGTTTCCAGCTGGTCTGTGAAAAAAAGCCTTAAGCATCATAGAAATACAAAGATAACAGTTTTTTATATAGAGGGGTTGTAACAAAAAAACCCTTTTACACCCTTAGCAATACAAGCAATTTAAGTGCTATTACGGACAAAAAAAAATCCAATAAAATAAACCATGAACATTTTTATGGCTGGTTTACGGATATCACTCACCACAATTGGGTTTCAGATTCTAAGAAGTCCACCCTATCAAATTTGGTTTAGTTTAGAATTTTTAATTTAGTGCTTGTTTGTAAATGGTAGCGTATTTTGCGACGCGCACTTGCCAAAACAGAAAAAAAAATGCTATAACCACAAATGCAGCACAATGGAGGGGGAGGAAGTATTCTAGTAAAAAGGAATGGGTAAATTAAATTGATCCCACAAATATCAAAGGAGAAGAATGGACAAAAAAATGTGACTCACCATTTGCACGTAACACGTTTGGTTTGCATAGTGTATAGCATTCGGAGTTGAACCTGGGTCCAGACAGGCAACGACGGTTCAGTCTGTGTAGGTTGTGTGATGTGGTCCTCTGGATAGTTGGGGATTGAGCACTAGGTTCCAAAGGACAAAGATGTACTCAGCTTGGGTACCTCACAGAGTACGTAGAGGAAATCAGACTCGGATCTGCAACAAAATCGGGACCCTGTATATTTTGGGGAAAAGTTGACAGATCATAATCATTTATTCATGTTGACAATAACATGAAGAGCCATTGTTTAATATCTAACTAACAATTAGTGGGTAATATGCATGTTAATAAAATAAGAGTGAGAAAAGGCTGAAATATTGTCTAAGTATTTAATATGGTTCAACTGTGCTTGGTTAGATAATTATAGATACACCAACCCAGGGCTTTCTCAGTAAACCGTTTTAACCAACTCTTTAAATCTACACCAGGACCAACAACTACAAAACATTTTTTTTATATCACTACGATTCTGGACATATAAAACGGTTGTCATTGCAACAATATGAACTTCCTAACTTTGCACTGCAATATAGGTTAACTCAAAAAAAGTGATAAAACATTACGATGACAAGAGATTTGGACAAAATGCGAGATCAATAGTAAATATCCCAACAGAAGCTAATTTTAATTTTTTCCTGGAAAACGATCATTTTCACATTTTGTCACATAAAAACACAAACGACTTCAAATGTGTTGGCCTCATCAATGAATATCACTTCAAAAATATAACGAGGAGGTTTAAAACATAGTGTAATTGTTGGCGAAGTCCACTGCCAAAGAAAATTTTTAACAACAAAAACTAGGAGATCTCACTGGTGTAAAACAGTGTTTGTCCTTGACCTGTAATATTGTATTGCGCCTAATCAGAATGCAGGTCTCCATCTTTTGTGGCAAATGTGTTTTGTCCCATCACAAACTTTTTTGGTGATGTGAAGCATTTTGGCATGTGCCAACTGTGGAAAACGCTTTACAAATGTTCCCCACCCATCTCCCCCCCGCCCCCCCCCATTTTATTTAATGTACATTACTTACCACAAAATGAATCATGTGATATGGAACTTTGTTCTGCATCACTTTCAGCTCTGAGTTGGAGTCTATATAGAAAATAAAAAACACAAAAAAAAGCTGGAAGACTATCATGTGACAAGTTTTTCTCTAAACTCTTAAACCAAAAAATCATGCCATCTTGTGCTGTAAAAGGATTTTTAAAAATTATTTACCTTATGTCTATTGTCTTTGGAAAAAAAAGAAAAATTAAAGTCCGAAACCTTCTGGCTATTTTCTTTGTAAATTTCAAGAACGTCAGAGTTCGGCAAGGAGAGGACAGGAAATATAATTCCAGAAAAACCAATCATGTCTTATAATCATATCCATATGATAGTTTTTCGTTCAAGATTCAGGTACAGTACACTTAGGATAATCGCAAATACTTGGGATCATCGATAAACATGTTGGGATTAAAACGGAAATTCAGTTTCCGGTCCACTATTTCAACATTTTACACATTTATTGTCAACTCAAACCAGTAAATAATATTCGTAGTCCACCACATACAGAGCACTTTTGATTGAAACAAAAAACCCCTATGGCTGCCCCGTTGGTTGATTTGTCCAACCAAATAGCAGCTATGAAGCAAGCCGATATCTTATTCAGATTGGAGAAGTTTCAATCTTTTTTTCTCAACAATTCAACCTTTGTCAGAGTTAAAGGAATTAGCATTTGAGATGACAATAAGTCTCACCAAACTCGTTGGTCACTAATGCCACAGTTGTGTAATCCTAAAATCAAAGGACTAATCGCCTCATGTCTCTCTTTATAACTGTCATTTATAACCTGTTGTCAAGATTATGGACCAAGCCCCACCACTCTTCTAATTTAATGGCCACCGATGACGTCACAAAACCCATACTGAAGAGCCCGCCCTCTTTCGGACTCTAGCATTAAATCCTCGCTCACTCTCGATTGTCTTCAACCTGTCACGATTTCTTCCTTCTACATGATGAAATTTAATCAAGATATATGTTGATTTCTGAATTTACCTCTTTAAAAAACCGAAGTTTGTAGCAATTAACCAGTGACTTTTATATAGAATTATTTCCCATTGCTTAGGGAAATAATGTTGATTAACCGAAAAAGTTGCGATTTAAGAACGAGTGCAATTAATCGGAGTGGACTGTAATAGTATTTACACACATGTTCAAAAAAAAAAAAAAGCAAACTATGTGTACCTAATGTTATTCGTTTCATCATCAAATTAACTTTCCTTACCATTAAACATATAGATCACATCAAAAAGGGTTGTCTGGATTGAAGCAAGACATTTTCAGGGATTTTTTAAAGCTCAAATCTCTCTGATCTGAAGTTACTAAAGAAAATAGCATATTATCTAACATTTAAACTAGATTTTGTGATATGGCATACTGTATGCACATAACGCAAGATGCAAAAGGACAGGTTTAAGTTAATTATTTTTTATAGTCTTTTCAAAAATCCATTCTAGTTTCGCACACAAATAAATTAACACGAGGAAGGGTTGAGTTGGATAGAGCTAAAACTAAAAGTCAGTAGTGGTAGTATTAGTTGTAGTAGTAAACGAAGATCTTACTTCTGGGTGAATCTAACAGTCTACAGAAGTTCCCGAAATTATCTGACTCCACTTCCAAATGACTGGACTGAACAAGTGACAATTCATCAATCGGTGTGTGTGTGATTAGGTACTTTGGTAAACGTCCATTTGGCCTCCAGCAGGGAGACGATAAATTGGCTCAGTGGCTGTGACCCGCCTTTTTTGGGACTTTTGGAGTGAGGTCTCAGAAAATGTATCCATTAGATTTTTTGTTTATGGATGGATTTTATGATTTAAGTCTTATTTTCTTCAGGAGCAATTACTCTATCGTTGGTGTAGTTTTGTTTAAAATCAAATGGACAATTTAGTATAACTTTTTATTATGGATAATATAGGGTTTAACGTTAGCTTTGGATAATTAAAAGTTTAGTACTTGGTAAATCAAATATTTCATTGCTGGAGTTTTTTTAACATCTTAATCACTTTTTTATAAAATTAAATATTCAGGCAATGTTGTATACCGCATCCATGAATTCGTCAGTAAAATCCTTACTCAAATCTTTGCGGTCATTTTAGACTGTTTGAAAATCCTAATGGGCGGTTAATACCGGAAAAGGCAACAAATTTTTCAGGTCCTCCATAGTCCCGTCAGTAAAGAATCAAAGGCAATAGAAGACCATTTGTCTGCCCCTTTTTATACGAACACACTTTTTTTCTGCTTATCTGATTTTCCACAATTTTTGGATCATTAGAGCGTGTTGAATAAGCACATTTAAAATGTGATATAGGGTTCTTTGAGCTAATCCAATTTGATTTTTGTACCAAAGGACCTAGTGTTGATGTTACCCTATTGAATATCTTAAATCATCAGGATGTATAAGAAATGGCCAATAACTTACCCATTTTAAAATTATTTCGGTGTCTTCTTCAATGATGCCTCCAGCATCAATATACCCCACGATGCCATAGACGCTAGTTTGGAACTCAGCAAAGTGACGAAAAAATACCTTGCGGCTATAGAGAGGCGACGTCCGACGGCCACTCTCTTCCGCAATCAGTTGTCAGGGTGATCAGATAATCATTGGTTCTTGAAAAATATAGAAACACAGCGGTTCATCTTACAAATGACTCTTTTGTAGATCAAGATACAATGTTAGGTATTGCACTTTAAAATTCTCTTAAACATAGAAGGGTAACTTGACGACTAGACCAAATCATTTTCGAAGATCGATATGGCAAACAGCAACGCCTGAATGGAGGATTTAAATGCGGCATCTGACCGATTCTACACTATGCAGAAGATGCTCCATTTTCACGACGTCGAGATGGCTTTCAACTGGATCAGGCTTCAACATGCTACTCAATAATGGGTTTGATGAAGCGTTTGACTAAGATTTAAAACTGATAACTGATAACCACCTACAACTGACTTGCGGAAGTAGACTACACGCGTGTTCTCAGTTATCAGTTTTAATTCTTAGTCAAACGTTCATCGCAACCCAAATTTGAGTAGCAATTTAATCATCATCAGCCCCCCGTAATACCTCCCACACTACTACCTATCCCATTCTCACCCCAAACTACACTACCATACACCAGGACGCAACGATGCAACACTGCGGCCACCGCCCCAGCCCCCCCCACACCCCCCACCCCCCCTCCTAGTGCCCCACTACTCTGCTGCCCATGCCGCACATCGCGCCACATTGCACCCCCCACCTCTCCTCACCATTCCCGTTTTCACGACTAAATAGATTTACTATGTTTGCTTGTCTCTTGTCACCAAGATAAGAAATCCGGACCAAAGATTAGGATAAATCTGTTTCTAAAAATAGATTATAATTCGTATATCTTGTTCATTCCTCAGTTCATAACTTTCACACAATTTTTTATTAGGTTTTCATTACTATAAAAAATCCATTTAATGCTCTAGAATTTTAGTGAAAATTTCGGAAAAAGATATAATTGCTCACTAATGAATATATCGGATGAAAACACTGCTACCCCTATTGTATTTTTTCAGGCGGTCACCTTATTGACCAAACGTGAAAATTTAGGCATAACTCTTCTTATGTGGTGTTTAACAAATAACTGCCAATACTATGATTTACAAATATATATCCTTGACGGTTGGGTTGACACCTTAACTAAAATCAGAAGTGAATGTGCTAGAGGTTCAAATCAATCAGGGGGACCGGATTTTGGTCTCCTATTGGTAAAGTACTGTTAAAATGAAATAATAGGGGTACCAAAAGTCTTCCCTATCCGGTTATTAATACATATATTTATATATACATATATATATATATATATATATATAAACCTGGATAAAATACAGCTCCATGGACTGTGTGGACTCAAAAAGACTACTATAATACCATAATGTTGAGGACGATGGGCCAGAAAGATAAAACTTTGGCTCAATTTTTCCTCTATTCGTGAGAATGAATACAGAAAACATAAAAAGTAGTATTTCTTAGCTTTTTAACCTTAAACAAGGATGACATTTTCTCCGACTTTAAAAAAAAAAATTGTGGCTGACCTTAGTTGATAAAAACAAAAAATAAGATAGGTCTTGTGTATCCTCTTGGTGGAGTTCTGTCGTTAGTAGAGTCAAGGATAACAAGTTATTTCATTGGTTGAACTATTGAATAGAACTCTCGATTTGTTTTCTTTGTGCCAAAAAGGCTGGCATTTGACGTCTTTTGATGGTCAGTGACAGCTATACGATTGTAGCAGATGACGCACTCAGGACCTTGTTATTGTTTGTGCCATCGCGTTTTGTGAGTTGTTCTCACTAAATCTGTATTAACCAGACTATATAAAGTCATGGTTCACGAGTTTGCGATGTTTGTCCGTTATTACTTCCGGGAGGATGGCCAATGTTGTGAATCTGGCCAAGCGCATTATAATCTATAACTTTTACGAAGGCACGCTAGGAACACAACGATTTATCTCTTTTGACGTCATTTTTTAGTTTGTGCAGCGCCAAGTGCAGTTATTTTTAGTTAGTGCTTAAGGAAAACAATGACCCCTATTTGGTTTGAACCATTCATTGAATACACACTCACGATTTGTTTTCTTTTGGTGGTCGTCTTTTTGACGTAATCGAGTATTTTGTATGAGTTGCCATGATTTTTACGAAGGCGACGCAACTGACCAAATAGATACAAGACGACAACCTCCACAGTTAAATGAAAGGCGCCGGACGAGTTCGTTTTAAATCGTTACAACCAATGAGATCGTAAATATTTATTTCGTTTCTTGATCCACTGATATTGACAATTGGGCACGATCTTGTCTTACTATTTCATGTGCTCGAGGTCATTGGTTCATTGCTTTGTTGCTCAAAATGACTTACATAAGTGGAAAAGTGTTCACAGTTCGAACTAGCCAACGTTACAATATATATTATTGGTCATTTCGCTCAGCATGAATCATGGGTTCGTTTACTACTTTCATAAACATAAGCAGCGTGTTTTTAGATACATTGAGAAATGTCAATCGTTGATACAGCAACAAATCTATGTGATCGATGATGAACTTAGTTGAACGATAACATGATATAGATCGCTCCAATTCATTCAGTTTTCACTTTCTTTTCTGATTGTCGCCTTCGTTTTCTGCGATAATTTTTCTGGAAGTGTCTGGGAACGGACTTGGGGAGGAATCCCGTCGGGCGTGAAAGTGTGAAACATATTATGCAGTTAACAAACTTAACAAACTTGGGCTTTTTTTATAGACCCATTACCATAAATTTTGTTAAAAGGGAAAGGGGGAAAACCCCCAAAAATAAAACCCAACAATTAAATTTTAGGATGATACAGGACGCCTGTTGGGGCGATTTTTTTTTTTATTTTTTCAACTAGACAACCCCTTTTAACGGTCAGTTTTTCCAATTTTACACTTTCTTTCGCGGGGGAAAATTTTTGAGTAAAGTGCCTTTCTCGAGGAATCAACTTTGCATCGCTCAGAGGGGGGCTCTAAGGCGGTATTATCCCGCATAGCCCCCGGGTTTCCCGGGTTTTGTTGGTTCTTAAATGGGTTTCCACAAGCTTATAACTTTTTCTTTTTCCCTTTTTAATCATAATTTGTCCTCTCCATGGTCTTTGTTTTTTCCCCCTTTGTGTTTTGGAAATCAGACCTTTTTTTTTTTAAAACCAGGCCTTGTCTGGAATTTTTGTAATGGGGAAACGGGTAAATTTATTTTTTTTTGGGGATTTTTTTTTTTTTAATGTTTTTCCCTTTTTTATTCACCCTGTTTTTTTTAAAATTTTTTTTGTTTATTGATTTGTTGAAAAGCATTTTGTATACCTCTGAATTTTAGCCTTTTTGGGCCCGGATCCTGTTTCGGGCGGACTAGTTTAAACTTTTTGGGATGAATTTTAAAACCCCTTAAAACAAAAAGACGGGTGGCTTTTTTTACTATTCTCTTTTTCTGTTTGAATTAGTGTCCTTGGTCTCTCTTTTCAGGGTTAAATGCTTAAAAAAAGCAAATTCGTATCTAAATCACGTTTTCTACCTCTATTTACCTGTGCGGCTATGTGGCCCTATTTGGTATGACACTCGCTTTCGGATCGGAAGGCCCGGGTTTTGGGGGCCCCGCGCTCGGCGCAAAAGTTGAGTCCTTGGAGAAGATCTCTACTCCTTTTCTCACCGTACTCAGGGTTTTAAAATGAGTACCAGGCCCCTTAACAGCGTTTTTTTTTGTCCGAAAAATTGTAATATCGCCTAAAGGCCCTTTATGTCCCGTATTGAAAAGTTAATTTTTGCTGTTGACCGGGACATCTTTTTTAAAGCGCCCTTTTAGCAGATTTTTGGGGATATTGCGCTATAAAAAGCTCAATTTTTTTTCCCCACGTATGCTTAAAAAAGCAAATCTAGTATCTAAAAACACATATCTACCTTTTTATTATTTTTAAAGATATTAAAAAAATGGTTGCAACTGGGGGGTTTGTGGTCTCTTGGTATGTAAGTCCCGGGTTCGAGAGTAGCCATCGTGATCATGGCTACGGTTCGAGTCACTCTTTTGAGCGGCGCAAAGTTGAGTACTTTGGGAAAAAGGCTCTTTACTCGCGTTCTTCATCCCCCCTACTTAGTTTTAAAAGGGGTACCTCCCATTTAAAGGCGTTGCGAAAAAATTGTAATATCGTCTTATAGGCGCCATGTCTTGTTATACATGTTTAGGTTTTCTGTGGCTTGTGAAGATTTTAAAACGCTTTTTAGCACGTTTAGGGATTTTTGATTTTGGGGGGGGGGGGGGGGGGGGGTAAATTGACTCAAAAAAAGCATGGATTCTTTTCATCCTCATTCCGGAATCGAAACTTTTTCCCCCCCAAAAATTTGCGGGAGACAAATAAGGAACATAAAGAAATTTTTTTTGACCCTTTTTTACCTCTTTTTCTAAAATCTTTTATACATCATTATCTATACGGGTTGAGGGTCAGGGCGCAAATTTGGGGGTTTGAAAAGGTTTTTAAAATACCTTTTAATATCGTAAAAAATAGTGAAAATTTGCCCCTTGCCTCAAAAGTTATTATGTCGGGATGACTGAGAAAAATAAATATTGAATTTTTAAAAAAGAAATTAGGGCTTTCGTTGATTTGTTTGTTTTATTTGAACAATGATTATCGTATTTTACAGTCTTAAATTGCGATAATTTATATTTTTTAACCAGGTAATTCAAAATTTTTTTTTTTAGAATTTGTTCATTCCGCATAATACCGTTTCGACACGATAGGTCACATATGTTGACTTGACCGGGTTTTTGTTTTGAAAGTCGTTTTATGATGGCGAATGAACGTCCGGTTGGGTGTTTTGTTTTTTTTTTAAGTGAAGTCTTATTTTTTATGTTTTTTCCCCACCCAAAGGAAGGTCCCGTGTGTTCCCCTACGTTTTTTCCCCTCTTGGTTTTTTTTCGTTTGTTTTTTTTTTTTTGTTTTTTTTTTTTTTTTTTGCGGGGGGGTTTTTTTTTTTTTTTTTTTTTTTTGGGTTTGGTTTTTTTTTTTTGGGGGTTTGTGGTTTAATGGTATAACAATCTCCCCTTTTTTTTTGTAGGTCCAGGTTTCGATTTCCCCCCGGCAGCGATAATTTTATAAGCCTTGTTTAAAAGGGGTCTTTACTCACATTTTCTCACCGGGTTTTTCCAAATATAAAATGATACCCCGGTATCAACACGGGGTTTGGGGGTTTGGGGTTTTTTTTTTTTTTTATTTTTTTTTTTT
>NW_027622128.1:0-10000 GCF_034508935.2 Berghia stephanieae
GCGCCGAACGAGGCTCGAACTCAGGACCTTCCCGATCCGAACGGAGTGTCATACCACTTGACCACATAGCCGCACAGAGAATAACACTGTACCGACGACGAGGTGGGGATACTGTGAGTAAAGAGACTTTCCAAGGATCCGACTTTGTGCGCCGAACGCCCAGAGTGGGACTCGAACCATGAACCAACCGGCATAATATCACAAGAACCACAAAACCCCTCATGCAAATAAAGAGGGAGAAAACCAAAAACTAGAGGTGCCTAAATGAGCCAATAAAATGGAGAGAAAGATAAAGTGAGAAATAAAATAATAATGAATAATAAATAATAATAATAATAATAATAATAATAATAATAATAATAATAATAATAATAATAATAATAATAATAAATAATAAATAATAATAAATAATAATAATAATAATAATAATAATAAAAATAATAATAATAATAATAATAATAATATAATAATATAATAATAATAATAATAATAATAATAATAATAATAATAAATAATAATAATAATAATAATAATAATAAATCTTTATTGTCCTCAAAAAAGTGGCAATTTGTCAAATGTGACTCAATATTATTATATTTTTGTTCTCTTATATATGAGTCACATAATTTACTCACTTTATCTTTCTCTCCACATAGGTAGAAAAAGATACGTAGATCTAAATCTAAGTAAGTACTCACCGTGAATGTGTTGTATCTCATCTCCAGCGGAAGTTTAAACGTCTCGCCGGGACCAACGCATACGTGAAACAAGTGTTGACCTCCAGCGGTAGGCGAAGACCCTCCGCCTCCGTCGCCCGGGCTGTCGCCTCTGGAATTTGAGCCTGACCCTCCTGAAAGACTAGCATTGGAGCTGGGGTAACTCCCTGGAGGCGTGGGGCAGTGGTTCGGGGAGGTGGGAACACAGCCCGGAGGGGGCGGTGGAGGAGGTGGGTAGATGGCGGCTCCGGCGTTGTAGAGGGTGGTGGACTGGTTGACAATCCCGGTGCCCGTGGCGTTGAACTCCACCGTGCCAGAGTCGTCCCTGGGGGAAGCTGGTGATGATGATGGTGGTGGAGGTAGTGCCCAGGCGGGATGTTCGGATTGGACCCGGGGTTGGGGTTGGTGTTAGTGGGTATGCTGGAATTTGGGTTGGCGGGGGTGTTCCTCCACAGCTGATGGTATTGTTGATGTGGTCGGGACGATCACGTTGTTGGCGTTGGGCGGGGTTACCCGCTGGGGCGGCACGGCGCATAGAGGTGGGCTTGGAGGAGGCTGGTTGCTGGAGATGTCGCTTGGAGTAGGAGTTGGGGTGTTTGGTGTGTTACTGGAAGGGGGTGGAGGTGGTGATTGTTGTTGTTGTTGCATTGATGTTGACGACGATGCCAGTCCGTTGGTTTTGGTGTGGAGTTTGGTTTGATCAAGTTGGTGGTGGTACTCGCCTCCGGGGACTAGAGGGATGTTGTCCTCCGCCGCGGCCGGCGAGGACGGGGAGGACGAAGAGGAGAAGGAGGTGAGGGTTCCATTGGCGGAATCAGGGAGGAGGAGGTAGAGATGGAAGGGAATGGGTTGGTGGTGATGAGATGGGGGTTATTGTGGAGGTCGTGGTAGTTTTGATGGAGATGATGTTGTTGGTGGGGGTGGTGTGGTGCTGGAGATGGTGTGGGTGTGGTAGGTGGTCGTAGTGGGGGTAGTGTCCGTTCGGCTGACCACCGTCGTCAATCAACAAGGGGGTGGGGGCACATGTAGCCGGGTCGAGACCCTGCTGGTCCACCATCATCATCATGGACGAGGTAGAATTAGGGGTAGAGTAGGTGTAGGGGTCAAGGACGAATCGTCCATCTCGTCCTCATTGTTGCTGTTGTTGGGGATGAACTCATTGACGTGATGGTGTTGATGATGATGGTGATTGTGTTGGGTGGTGAGGGTGATGGTGGCTGTTGCTGTTGTTATAATGGTGGTTGTAGCTCATGTCCTCAGAGAAATCATGGCTACCACTACTAACCTACCACCTCCGCCGTCGCCGTTTTCCGTCACGGCAGCGGAGTTTGGAATTTTGTTGGAGGTTGTTCCGCTTGTTGTTGCATGGGTTGGTGTGGACGGCGGGGAGCAGGGCGGCGAGCAATCAGCCCAGTTGTTCGTGACGCCGACGCCGGAGGAACTGTCTGTATCCATGGCGCCGTTCAGGTCACTCATTGCTGTAGGAGGAGGAGATGGAGAGTTAGAACTACCCGGTGCAACATAATCCTGGCTGCTCGTGTCTCCGTTAACTCCTTTACTATTATTACTTTTCTTTAGGATTCTGTGTTCACTACCGTTGTTGTTGTTATTGTTGTTATTGCCTGCTGTTGAAGTCGTCGTATCGTTGGTAGTGGGTGTGTTGCTCTTTTTGGATGAAGTGGCAGCGGGTGACATTCCCGATGCGTGCAACACGTTAACGGACGGTTCCATGAATTAAATAACACACCGTGTTGTGTATTTTTGTTGTTGATGTTGTTTGGTGTGTCGGTGTATCACATTCAGAGGAGTGAATGGGTGATGGGGGGGAGGAGGAAGGGGGGTGGGGGGTAATCTAAGGAGTTAATACTTTATCCACCATGGTGAATAATTTGTAAAACAACAACACCACAACATAAAGAAAGGTTTCCTTTGTAACGACTGGTGTGTAATCCTTATTTCAGTTCTTCAAGTTTTGGTATCTGAAATTTGAAGAAGAAAAAAAGAGAGAAAGAAAATTAATTTTTTTTTTGGTTTAAGGCATTGAAGAAAAACAAACATTGGAGCATGCTTTGCATTGCTTTTTTTATAAATCAAAAATCACTCGTAATACTTTAATGTCATTTCTGAAACCGGGAAAGAGGACAATGGGTAAAGAAAGAATCAAGAATCAGCAGATGAGAATATATTTATTATTTTCAATACAAAAAGTGAGCATTTTTAACAAATACAGCGCAATATCGAGGCAAGGCCAAGAAATAGTTGGTGACGGAACACGGTCGGGGATTGGATACACACATGGAAGCAGGTGGAGAAGACAGGTCCAAGGAAAAGTCAAATGGCGAAAGCATCGTTGATGATTCGACTGGTTTGTTGTTTGTTTTTAAGGGTTTTACGGCGCTTACAACACACATTAAGGTCATATCAGCGCCAGTAAAAAGGAAAGAAATGGGAAAGTAAAAAGTTATAGAATTACAATTAAAGCACCAAGGAAAAAGTTAAGACAAAGGGGAATTGGTTCAAATAGGAAATAGATGTAGTTTCCAAGAGCACACTATCAAAGTACTTAGTTTGAGATCACCTAAAAGTCTCATCCAGACACAAGCACCAGGTCCCCACTAAGAGGAATACACTCAAATGTTTACAAACCATAATATGTACACAAATAATAATACAGTACATAAAAGAGAGATGATTTACAAGACAAAATATATCATCTCCCAAAACTAACTATACATTTGACTGTATCCCTCCCCGCCAGGGTATAAGGCCAGAGCTAGGACAAAACCAAGTACTCATTCCAAGACAAAGACAGAAAGCAAGTTGGAAAACAGATATAGGGGGGAAAACGACACTGTAAGTGACCTCCCTGTCCACTATGGGAGGTCTGGAACCCCACCCAGTGAACCGACTGGGGGTAAACTCATTCAATCCTAGATATTTTCTTCTACTTTTCAAAATGTGAAAAAATGTATTGAAAATGACCATGTACATAGATAGTTTTATTCAACTACCATTAACATGTAAAAACTAAAAACATTAGCTGTGATACTAGATACGCCTATAATTTGTCTCAGAAAAATGTAATAAATAGGCATGGGGTAAAAGTACAAGTAACTCAGGTAAACTACTGATATATTCGGTGTTAGGGTTGAATGAGTTAAGGGCTTATGTAAGTAACTAAGTAATATCCTCTAAGACGTGCTCGAAGTACTTTACAAGGAATCCTGCCAACAGCAACACTTAACATGTACGGCGGGACGAGACATGACGCCCGTAAGACGCAACATTTTAAAAAATATTATAGACAAAGAAGAGGTTACACATGAGATACTGGACTCATCTAATACCTGAGTACAGTGAGATAATGTGAGTAAAGAGTCGTTTCCAAGGACTCAAATAATTTGGCCACAAAACTCGTCCTTCAAATATCAATCTCTCAAACCCGGAACCTCGCGAGGTCATCATCATCATCATCATCATGACGACGACTACAATTG
The DNA here is from genome assembly GCF_034508935.2 of Berghia stephanieae. NCBI lineage: Eukaryota > Metazoa > Mollusca > Gastropoda > Nudibranchia > Aeolidiidae > Berghia > Berghia stephanieae. The sequence continues at coordinate 4,214 of NW_027622128.1, forward strand.
CTGCTGCTGCTACTGTCACAGTAACTGTTCACAATTATCTTATTAAATTTTATTTTATTAAGAACTGAATTCATCTCACTCCAGTTATATTTCGGTAGGCTTAGATAAACTTTACCTTCTTATATTAGATCGTCTTTCCTTTTATAGCCTTCCCTCGAATTAATTTCTAATTAGTGAATACTTTTCGTTCTACATTCTGTCACGTAGCCACTTATTATAAAAGCTGATAGGTCTAACATTTGACACTCACTTTCTCTCCACAATCTATGCCGGACGGCCAGTCGCTCTATTCCTTATATATATATATATATATATATATATATATATATATATATATATATATTATATATATATATATATATATATATACTGGAAGATTTTTATCTTTTGGGACTTTGTAGATATTATATCTACACTATTAAGACGCCGGAGCTTTTAACTTTGATTGTATAATCTTCAAGATCAAACCGAGCCGCTGTCAAGGACTACATAATTTAAATTCTTACCAATTGCCTGGAAGTGGAATTTTACGAGTCCAATCCTGTTATCAGAGGAATAGATCATCCAAGCCCATCAACTGCCTGGAAACGTAAACTTACGAACCTGACATATTATCATAAGTTACGTAAAATATTCATATCTCTATTTGTAACTGCCACGATCACTGTTTATCTCTTTTAATTAAATTTCATCATTATTTTTATTTCATTGTAAACAAATCGTTAATTGTTTTTCATTTATAGTAACTAGTAAATTCTGGGGCCTCATTCTACATAGATCTTTATGCATAGTCGAGTAGCTCTTTACTCACTTGAGACCATGACATTTTGGAGGGGACACCCGGGTTCAATGGTTGTTCAACAATTGTAATTAGGCATTGAAGAGTGTTTAACAGTGATGTCTGAAATACAAAACAATAAAATATCGTAAGATTTACAATAGTTACAAAATGTGTTCACAACACTGAGTGATTGGATGATAGGTGAATGAATCGTTATGGAATGTAAACATATTGAAAACAATTCATGAATGAGGCAAACAACAAAATGAAATGAGTGATATAATAACAAAGTGGACAAGGAATGAATGAATGAATGAAAAACTGAGTGAATAAATGAATGAATGAATGGATAATGTATGAATGAAAGAATGAAGGGAGGAATAAATGTATGAATGATTGGATAAATGAGTGAATAAACGAATGAATGGATGAATGAATGAATGAATGAATGAATAAATAAATGAATGAACAATGAATGAATGAATGATTTATAAATGAATAAATGGATGAAGGAATGAATCAATAAAATGCTATTCAATTTGAATGAAAGAATGAATGGATAAATTGCTATTCCATTTAAATGAAGAAATGAAAAAGAAAAAAAAATTAATCCTGTAAATAGGGAGTTCAATTAAATATGATCAAGTGGGGCAATTAAGAGTTTTACAATTTAAACTTTAAAGTTAGATGAAATAGATATAAGTAACTAAATAAATTCAATTCTTTATATGTGTCCCCTCCAAAATGTCATGGTCTCAAGTGAGTAAAGAGCTACTCGACTATGCATAAAGATCTATGTAGAATGAGGCCCCAGAATTTACTAGTTACTATAAATGAAAAACAATTAACGATTTGTTTACAATGAAATAAAAATAATGATGAAATTTAATTAAAAGAGATAAACAGTGATCGTGGCAGTTACAAATAGAGATATGAATATTTTACGTAACTTATGATAATATGTCAGGTTCGTAAGTTTACGTTTCCAGGCAGTTGATGGGCTTGGATGATCTATTCCTCTGATAACAGGATTGGACTCGTAAAATTCCACTTTCAGTATCTCTCACATACCAGGCTGTGAAAATATTCACGCCGACCTACTTTCTCGATTAGTATAAACACGTGAGAAGGGTATAACTTAACCTCCCATGCATACTGTTAGTTACCTCGCAAACTATGCCAAATCAGAACGCACAATTTCGATAATTTTATTTGTAAACATGATGACCCAACTTAATGTAACATTGAGTATTGTTTGGATATATATACCATACCCATTCATGATTTGGGAAATCTTCTCTTTATCTATTATTGTTATGAATTTTCACTCATTTATGATTAATAATTGAAATGTCAATATTCCATTTACATTTTCATTCATTTCATTCAGTAAATTACCTTCATATCATCGACTTAAATCATGCTTCATTGCCATCACTATTGTTTATCACAATGATTTGTAATCACATTGCCATCATGTTGTTCATCACAATGATTTGTAATCACAATCTTTCATTGTTATTGTCACCCATTCATATACCTACGTTAATATAAACATTTCCATGTCTAGTTAATAAATAATTTAATTGTAGCACAAATCATAACAATGGATTAATGCTAGAGTATCATGATAGTAAATTTACTTCCGTTTGTAAAATCTATCTTTCCCCTAATGGTGTAAAGAGTATATTTTAAACGTGGGTGGGGGGTGTCATAGTAAAGGTTGTTCACAATTATCTTATTAAATTTTATTTTATTAAGAACTGAATTCATCTCACTCCAGTTATATTTCGGTAAGCTTAGATAAACTTTACCTTCTAATATTAGATCGTCTTTTCTTTTATAGCCTTCCCTCGAATTAATTTCTAATTAGTGAATACTTTTCGTTCTACATTCTGTCACGTAGCCACTTATTATAAAAGCTGATAGGTCTAACATTTGACACTCACTTTCTCTCCACAATCTATGCCGGACGGCCAGTCGCTCTATTCCTTATATATATATATATACACTGGAAGATTTTTATCTTTTGGGACTTTGTAAATATTATATCTACACCATTAAGACGCCGGAGCTTTTAACTTTGATTGTATAATCTTCAAGGATCAAACCCGAGCCCGCTGTCAAGGACTACATAATAACTTCTTACCAATTGCCTGGAAGTGGAATTTTACGAGTCCAATCCTGTTATCAGAGGAATAGATCATCCAAGCCCATCAACTGCCTGGAAACGTAAACTTACGAACCTGACATATTATCATAAGTTACGTAAAATATTCATATCTCTATTTGTAACTGCCACGATCACTGTTTATCTCTTTTAATTAAATTTCATCATTATTTTTATTTCATTGTAAACAAATCGTTAATTGTTTTTCATTTATAGTAACTAGTAAATTCTGGGGCCTCATTCTACATAGATCTTTATGCATAGTCGAGTAGCTCTTTACTCACTTGAGACCATGACAGCTACTACTACAACTGCTGCTACTACTACTACTACAACTGCTGCTACTACTACTACTACTACAACTGCTGCTACTACTACTACTACAACTGCTGCTACTACTACTACTACAACTGCTGCTACTACTAGAACTGCTGCTGCTGCTACTGTAACTGCTACTGCTACAACAACTACTACTACTACTACTACTACTACTACTACTACTACTACTACTACTACAAGATATGAAGTGAATAGAAAAGTGCCAGAAGACAATAGAGAATAAAAAATTTTTCGCGGCGGTGGTGGGGTTTGAACCTGCGACCTTATTGGTACGACAACTCCGCCTGGCAGGTGAGAGCGTGGCTCTACCGTGTGAGCTATCCACGAACACAAAAATATTCGTTTCAAACTCAAAGTCATTACTAGATCCCTCTCTCACCCACTTCTTGAGACCGCCGATTCGTTCGTACACCACCATCGCGAATAATTTTGACCAGCAGTTAAGCTTAATAGCCAATATTCTCAACACAAACATATAACATAGAAACGATTGAGACATTGAGTATGCTCCGGTGTATGGGGTGAATTTTTAATTCAGAAAAGTGAGTGGAGCAGGCACTTATGTTGGTAACAACAAGATATGAAGTGAATAGAAAAGTGCCAGAAGACAATAGAGAGTTTGAAACGAATATTTTTGTGTTCGTGGATAGCTCACACGGTAGAGCCACGCTCTCACCTGCCAGGCGGAGTTGTCGTACCAATAAGGTCGCAGGTTCAAACCCCACCACCGCCGCGAAAAATTTTTTATTCTCTATTGTCTTCTGGCACTTTTCTATTCACTTCATATCTTGTTGTTACCAACATAAGTGCCTGCTCCACTCACTTTTCTGAATTAAAAATTCACTCCATACACCGGAGCATACTCAATGTCTCAATCGTTTCTATGTTATATGTTTGTGTTGAGAATATTGGCTATTAAGCTTAACTGCTGGTCAAAATTATTCGCGATGGTGGTGTACGAACGAATCGCGGTCTCAAGAAGTGGGTGATGAGAGGGATCTAGTAATGACTTTGAGTTTGAAACGAATATTTTTGTGTTCGTGGATAGCTCACACGGTAGAGCCACGCTCTCACCTGCCAGGCGGAGTTGTCGTACCAATAAGGTCGCAGGTTCAAACCCCACCACCGCCGCGAAAAATTTTTTATTCTCTATTGTCTTCTGGCACTTTTCTATTCACTTCATATCTTGTTACTACTACTACTACTACTACTACTACTGAGTCAAATTTCGGTCCATATACTGAAAGTTGGTCACTGAAAGTATCGCAAATAACAGTTGTTCTTTTTTAAAAAGAAAAGAAACAAATAACAAAAACACAGCGGAAAAAGTCGGTCACATGTGATGGCGGATTGAGAAATAATTTGAAACATGTTAACATTTTACAAAACCTGTTGTTTGGGTCGGGGAAGAGGAGGAGGAGGAGGAGGAGGAGAAGGGGAGGGGGGGTGATCAGTCCATCTAAAAACATTTGCTTCTAACTAAGAGATGGTATCCAGTATTCAGAGCATGCCTTGACGTCAAGTGGTAAAAGTGTGACCTTTTATAACAACACAAAAAACACCCTCACAACATTTCAGTTCCGTGTCAGTGTCAGTTTTGATAATAACAAACGCAATAACTACAATAATACCAACAAAGATCAACAAAAACAACAACGGCAAAATTAATAATAATAATAATAATAAAAATAATATAAAATATAATAAATAATAATAATAATAATAAATAAAATAATAATAATAAATAATGATAATAATAATAAAAATTAATAAAATAATAATAAACAATAATAATAATATAGAATAATAATAATAATAATAATAATAATAATAATGATGATGATGATGATGATGATGATAATAATAAAATAATAATAATACCGAGGCATACGGCAAAAACACAACACAAACAAAAAAGACCAACACAATAATAACGACAACACACAAAACAATCAACAACATGAACGACAACAGCGGTAACAGCAAAAAAAAAAACCCACCAACCAACAATAACAACAACAGCTGCAGCAGAAACAACAAAAACCCAACTCATTTAAAATCCGGACACCAGTAACAAAAACACCATTAAAACTCACTCAACCCTAACACCGACTATATCCGTAGTTTACCCCGGTTCACTTTTACCCCATGCCTATTTATTACATTTTTATGAGACAAATTATAGGCGTATTAATAAAGCTAATTGTTTTAGTTTTTATATGTTCATGGTAGTTGAATAAAACTATCTATGTACATGCTCATTTTTAATACATTTTTTCCAATTTTTAAAAGTAGCAAAAATTCTCTAGGATTGAGTGAGTTAAGGGCTAACCACATCTGTAGACTGACTCCGACGAACCAGGCACTGCCGTCCTCTGCCGTCTTCCGATAAAGACGTCGGGTACGGACAAAATAATATAGAAAAGAGCCGCGAGACCTACCCATATCAAGCTCGAAAGAGAAAAAAAAAACGTCAGAGGACGTCGGGTGCTTGGTA
>NW_027622129.1:0-2500 GCF_034508935.2 Berghia stephanieae
TTCACGTCAAACTTATTTCCGAATATAATAAATTGGCTTTATCTGCAAAAACTTACAACTTATGTAGTTTGTCTTAAATTTAGAATTTATGATTTGTTGCTTATTATCTGCATCATGTTGCAATTACCGATATGAAATCTCTAGCTTTAAATGATTTGAAATACTGGATTATGTACTCAATATTGTCATATTAACAATGAATGCTGTTTACATAACTTTGAAGATTTTATCTATGCACGAACGTTTTACAGAACATTTAAAGGCTTTTAAAACATATAAGCTTTTAAACTATACGATACGATAGGATACGACAATCTCGTAAAGCTGCGAAAAGAATCTACTTGTATCTATCGATAAGCCATTAAAGAGGACGGCTATGGAATTGGAATTTCCCCTTCAACCCCGAGAAGATGATTATCGAAATACGACGGAGAGATCACAAGTATGGAACGAAATGATAGGAAAAGGATTCAAGAAAAATACGATATGGATATCATCCAAGATGTATGGAACTGGGTGAACGAAAACATACATCCGTCAAAGGAATGGACGTCTGATAATTCGATAGAAAAAGTCTCATGAGTTTCTGGACAGAGGATCATTGATATTCCTGCAGGTGGTAAAGAAACTGGGTATTTAGAAGAATGCCATACGATTTTTTTTCTTTTCTGCATCATCTGAAAGGTAGAGACTATCATTCGGGGTCAATGCAGAGGTGTTTGAAGACTGGCTAAAGAACCGTTTGCTGCCCTCCTCGAAGCACCCGGCGTATTGGATTGGACAACGCTTCAATTCGGTGGCCCATGATCACCTCAATGCTCCAACTTCGGCAACTATAAAAATTGATATGATATCATGGCTCTAATCAGACAGCACTTCATATTCTGACCATTTATCAAAGGCCCAACTATACTCCTAGTGAAAATAAACAAATCAGAGACGGTTTTCAAATCAGACTGTCTAATCAATGAGTATTGACACGAGGTTGCGCGTCTTCCCCCATATCACTGTGAGCGCAATCCAGTCGAGCTCATTAATTTGGACCCAAATAAAGGGAAAGATTGAGAGGTGGAACACCAAATTTACTCTCACCAACGAGGCAATAAATGATATAACCAGGGAAGACTTGGAAAAGACATGCTCCAACCTTCGCAAACTGGAGGAAAATTACATTTCATTGGATAGAGTGATGCCACGAAATCTTGCCATAGTCGTTTCATTTCTCTTTTTCCTCATCCTCGTCATTTGAATGTGATGATTAATGTGTCCAGTATGTCTTTGTTATTGTTGGTGGTGTTGTTGTAGTTGTTGTTATTGCTGAACATATGTACATATTTGTTGAAACTCTGTATCATATATTGATGAATTTCTACTTTTGACCATTAGATTAAATTTATGTAATCTTCTTTGGAATAAACACATGTTAATTCTATAATTTTCGTAATCAAAATAATGTTGGAAGTGCGTAATGTTCACTTTCATTTGTATTCATCAGTAATGTATATTGATAGCTCTCAACTGTAGATGTCTGATAGTTAAGCTATTCGTTCCTTCATATTCAGATTCTGTATGTATATCGTTTAAGTTTCAACTTTCCATTTTAATGAATTCCTTCAAAATATATAAGCGGAAAATTAATAATTTTGATACTGTAAATCATGTATGAGTTACGATCCTTACCAGTTATCGATTTTAATATAGCTGTTATAAGTCAAATCCTTTCCTATTGGTTTACAATTAATGAAAAATTATTTTTTGAATTAAGACAAATTGATTCAAACTTTTGCAGCTGTGCAGTGAGGGACAGCGGAGAAAAAGAAGAAAATAACGCGTTATTTATTAAAAATCTGACTATAAAAACAAATTTGGATTTTTCTTTATTTCGAAATTATTAGGAGCGCTACTGCTTCCATTACTACTAGCACTGGATTACATAACACAAACCATTTCTCCTGTTTCCCTGCATATCGTTTGTTTTGATAAAGTGGAGATCCGAATCGTCACAACATTTTGTCTTTGGTTATTTATTGATTCTATACATTTCTTCATATTCGTTTTCGTTTAAATTACATTACATTACGTAAAAGCATAAATAACTTCCTATCTATCTATCTATCGATCTATCCATCTAGCTTATCTTTCTCACTCAAACATTCTCTCTATAACTGTCTGTATGCCCCTTTCTCTCTCTCTCTCTCTCTCTCTCTCTCTCTCTCTCTCTCTCTCTCTCTCTCTTTCTCTTGTCAAAATAGAAAATATACTATTTGTCGTTCCTCATAATATCATTGTTATGCAATGTCCCTCATTTCAAATTAAATTTAGAAAACATCAATAACTCCATTGATTACCAACTGGGTCATGTGATAATGTTATATGTCACTACAATTATACTTTTTGAATCTACATTTTAGATATTGGATTTCCTTTCGAACGATTACGGATAATATTTAACTTCATAAATGAATAAGTCATATACGCGAACTTCGCTAGAAATTAATTC
>NW_027622129.1:7500-12500 GCF_034508935.2 Berghia stephanieae
GAATTTGGCCATTTATTTTCCACTGTATGGGATTAAACTAAAGTCGTATGTATACCAACAAATTACATGATGCATTGCATGACCCAGTTAAAATGCTGGAATCAAACGGCAGGTAACGACCGTGCGTTCTTTGTCACAATGACCCGGTCACCTACGAAATTAAATAACTATTTACAAACTATGTAAACCCTATGAATTTTGAAAAAAAAATAATGAAAACGTGAATCGGAATTTCTATTTCAAATAACATTTCATGTCAATCGGTCGCAGTACACAACAGTTTATGTAAAAGTCTGTCTTTTTACTTCTTTTCATGTATTTCATTTTCTTGGTGAAAGTGTTTACGGCAACCAGATTGCACAATAAATCATTTATGTAAGCATTGCGTGGTCTATGGTGGAAAGCTTTCAAGATTTGAATAACAACAAATGAACTAACTTGTTGAGACAGAATCATTGCTCTAGAAATGAAAGCTATATATCGAAAACTAATATCAATCTTTCCTTGGTCTGAAATCTTATTGAACTTCCAATTAATTCATTTCCTTCCTCTCCGACATCCAGATTAATACAGAAGCTTGATAAAGATGTGCTAACACAGTCTCGTCCTTCTCTTCCTCCTCCTCCTCCTCCTCCTCCTCCTCCTCCTCCTCCTTCTTCTTCTTCTTCTTCTTCTTCTTCTTCTTCTTCTTCTTCTTCCTTTCATATTTTCTTTTTCCTCCCTACTCCAGGTCCTCCTCTTCTTCATTCGCCTCCCCAAATTAGATTTCCAGATACTAATCAAAGCTAATCTGGAGGCAAGTAGCCATCGCAAACAGTTCACAAAACGACTGGGATCAAACCAGTTCATTTGGGTGTCAGTCTGGCGCTCTAGCTATTGAATCATCGTGCTACAATCCCCACCGCATACATTTTTTTCTAATCCAGTCGGCAATTCTATTACCTATTGTGTCTGTGGAATGAAGTAGGTAGTTTATGTCTACCGAATACGATTAATGTTCACCTGCGTTATCACTTACCTGTTACTTGTTACCCTGTAACCACCAAGTAATTCGGATTTCCCTGTGTATCCATTGCCAAGAGGAGACAACCTTCTCCTCCCGTGAGGATTGTTGCCAATATCCCTGCATTCTGATGATATAGCCAGAATTACTACTACACTACTACTACTATTACTACTACTACTACTACTACTACTACTAACTACTACTACTACTATACTACTACTACTACTACTACTACTACTACTACTACTACTACTACTACTACTACTACTACTACTACTACTACTACTACTACTACTACTACTACTACTACTACTACTACTACTACTACTACTGCTACTTCTACTACTACTACTACTACTACTACTACTATACTATACTACTGCTACTAATTCGGATTTCCCTGTGTATCCATTGCCAAGAGGAGACAACCTTCTCCTCCCGTGAGGATTGCTGCCAATATCCCTGCATTCTGATGATATAGCCAGAATTACTACTACACTACTACTACTATTATACTACTACTACTACTACTATACTACTACTACTACTACTACTACTACTACTACTACTACTACTACTACTACACTACTACTACTACTACTACTACTACTACTACTACTACTATACTACTACTATACTACTACTAAAAAAAAAAAATTTTATTCTCTATTGTCTTCTGGCACTTTTCTATTCACTTCATATCTTGTTGTTACCAACATAAGTGCCTGCTCCACTCACTTTTCTGAATTAAAAATTCACCCCATACACCGGAGCATACTCAATGTCTCAATCGTTTCTATGTTATATGTTTGTGTTGAGAATATTGGCTATTAAGCTTAACTGCTGGTCAAAATTATTCGCGATGGTGGTGTACGAACGAATCGGTGGTCTCAAGAAGTGGGTGATGAGAGAGGGATCTAGTAATGACTTTGAGTTTGAAACGAATATTTTTGGTGTTCGTGGATAGCTCACACGGTAGAGCCACGCTCTCACCTGCCAGGCGGAGTTGTCGTACCAATAAGGTCGCAGGTTCAAACCCCACCACCGCCGCGAAAAAAAAATTTTTATTCTCTATTGTCTTCTGGCACTTTTCTATTCACTTCATATCTTGTTGTTACCAACATAAGTGCCTGCTCCACTCACTTTTCTGAATTAAAAATTCACCCCATACACCGGAGCATACTCAATGTCTCAATCGTTTCTATGTTATATGTTTGTGTTGAGAATATTGGCTATTAAGCTTAACTGCTGGTCAAAATTATTCGCGATGGTGGTGTACGAACGAATCGGTGGTCTCAAGAAGTGGGTGAGAGAGGGATCTAGTAATGACTTTGAGTTTGAAACGAATATTTTTGGTGTTCGTGGATAGCTCACACGGTAGAGCCACGCTCTCACCTGCCAGGCGGAGTTGTCGTACCAATAAGGTCGCAGGTTCAAACCCCACCACCGCCGCGAAAAAATTTTTTTATTCTCTATTGTCTTCTGGCACTTTTCTATTCACTTCATATCTTGTTGTTACCAACATAAGTGCCTGCTCCACTCACTTTTCTGAATTAAAAATTCACCCCATACACCGGAGCATACTCAATGTCTCAATCGTTTCTATGTTATATGTTTGTGTTGAGAATATTGGCTATTAAGCTTAACTGCTGGTCAAAATTATTCGCGATGGTGGTGTACGAACGAATCGGTGGTCTCAAGAAGTGGGTGAGAGAGGGATCTAGTAATGACTTTGAGTTTGAAACGAATATTTTTGGTGTTCGTGGATAGCTCACACGGTAGAGCCACGCTCTCACCTGCCAGGCGGAGTTGTCGTACCAATAAGGTCGCAGGTTCAAACCCACCACCGCCGCGAAAAAAATTTTTTATTCTCTATTGTCTTCTGGCACTTTTCTATTCACTTCATATCTTGTTGTTACCAACATAAGTGCCTGCTCCACTCACTTTTCTGAATTAAAAATTCACCCATACACCGGAGCATACTCAATGTCTCAATCGTTTCTATGTTATATGTTTGTGTTGAGAATATTGGCTATTAAGCTTAACTGCTGGTCAAAATTATTCGCGATGGTGGTGTACGAACGAATCGGTGGTCTCAAGAAGTGGGTGAGAGAGGGATCTAGAAATGACTTTGGGTTTGAAACGAATATTTTTGGTGTTCGTGGATAGCTCACACGGTAGAGCCACGCTCTCACCTGCCAGGCGGAGTTGTCGTACCAATAAGGTCGCAGGTTCAAACCCACCACCGCCGCGAAAAAAATTTTTTATTCTCTATTGTCTTCTGGCACTTTTCTATTCACTTCATATCTTGTTGTTACCAACATAAGTGCCTGCTCCACTCACTTTTCTGAATTAAAAATTCACCCCATACACCGGAGCATACTCAATGTCTCAATCGTTTCTATGTTATATGTTTGTGTTGAGAATATTGGCTATTAAGCTTAACTGCTGGTCAAAATTATTCGCGATGGTGGTGTACGAACGAATCGGTGGTCTCAAGAAGTGGGTGAGAGAGGGATCTAGTAATGACTTTGAGTTTGAAACGAATATTTTTGGTGTTCGTGGATAGCTCACACGGTAGAGCCACGCTCTCACCTGCCAGGCGGAGTTGTCGTACCAATAAGGTCGCAGGTTCAAACCCCACCACCGCCGCGAAAAAAATTTTTTATTCTCTATTGTCTTCTGGCACTTTTCTATTCACTTCATATCTTGTTGTTACCAACATAAGTGCCTGCTCCCACTCACTTTTCTGAATTAAAAATTCACCCCATACACCGGAGCATACTCAATGTCTCAATCGTTTCTATGTTATATGTTTGTGTTGAGAATATTGGCTATTAAGCTTAACTGCTGGTCAAAATTATTCGCGATGGTGGTGTACGAACGAATCGGTGGTCTCAAGAAGTGGGTGAGAGAGGGATCTAGTAATGACTTTGAGTTTGAAACGAATATTTTTGGTGTTCGTGGATAGCTCACACGGTAGAGCCACGCTCTCACCTGCCAGGCGGAGTTGTCGTACCAATAAGGTCGCAGGTTCAAACCCCACCACCGCCGCGAAAAAATTTTTTTATTCTCTATTGTCTTCTGGCACTTTTCTATTCACTTCATATCTTGTTGTTACCAACATAAGTGCCTGCTCCACTCACTTTTCTGAATTAAAAATTCACCCCATACACCGGAGCATACTCAATGTCTCAATCGTTTCTATGTTATATGTTTGTGTTGAGAATATTGGCTATTAAGCTTAACTGCTGGTCAAAATTATTCGCGATGGTGGTGTACGAACGAATCGGTGGTCTCAAGAAGTGGGTGAGAGAGGGATCTAGTAATGACTTTGAGTTTGAAACGAATATTTTTGGTGTTCGTGGATAGTCACACGGTAGAGCCACGCTCTCACCTGCCAGGCGGAGTTGTCGTACCAATAAGGTCGCAGGTTCAAACCCCACCACCGCCGCGAAAAAATTTTTTATTCTCTATTGTCTTCTGGCACTTTCTATTCACTTCATATCTTGGTTACTACTACTACTACAATACTACACTACTACTACTACTATACTATACTACTACTATACTACTACTACTACTACTACTACAACTACTACTACTACTACTGCTACTTCTACTACTATCTACTACTACTACTTACTACTACTACTACTACTACTCCATACTACTACTACTACTACTACTACTACTACTACTACTACTACTACTATACTACTACTTACTGCTGCTACTACTACTACTACTCTCCTAACTACTATACTACTACTCTACTACTACTACTACACTACTATACTACCTATACTACTACTTACTATATACTACTCTTCGTTCATGTTATATGTTGTGTTGAGAATATTGGCTATTAAGCTTAACTGCTGGTCAAAATTATTCGCGATGGTGGTGACGAACGAATCGGCGGTCTCAAGAAGTGGTGAGAGAGGGATCTAGTAATGACTTTGAGTTTGAAACGAATATTTTAGTGTTCGTG
>NW_027622130.1:0-14181 GCF_034508935.2 Berghia stephanieae
AGTAAATAATAAATCTTATTAGAATTAAAATTTGAAGATTTTTCCATAAAATTTCCAATCTGACAACCAAAGCTACCAGAGTTACGCTAACCCACTTTATATCTATAGATAGAATATTTACCTGAGTAACGACTGGTCTAATATTATATTTATAATTAGGACCATTTCACGCTCTCTCTCTCTCTCTCTCTCTCTCTCTCTCTCTCTCTCTCTCTCTCTCTCTCTCTCCCTGCCCCCCCCCCCAACTTCCCGTCCCTCCCTCCCCTTTAACCTGCACTTACGTATATGTTTACACGACAGTTTGATGACGTCATTAAACCGTTCGTCTTTGTCATGCTTTTATTTATTTATTTATTTATTTATTTATTTATTTATTTATTTATTTATTTATTTATTTGTTTGTTTGTTTGTTTGTTTGTTTGTTTGTTTGTTTGTTTGTTTGTTTATTTATTTATTTATTTATTTATGTATGTATATATTTATTTATTTATTTATTTATTTATGTATTTATTTATTTATTCCGAATGACGGAGTCCAAATTGATTATAGCTACCTTTAGTACAGCCGTACTCTTAAAAAAAAACAAAAAACACGGCGCTGATATTATGACCTCATTGTGTTGCAAGAGCCGTAAAAACCCTTAAAAACAAAAACAAACAATCAAACAAACAAACAAACCACAAAAAAAAAACAACATAAAACAAAAAACGTATTTCAAACTCGTCCATCAGATATCGATCTGATGGATTTTACTGACCCTCATCTTGGCAACAACAACAAAAAAAATAAATTAAAAAATCTCAAACCTGGGACTTGCGTGAAGAAGTCTCAGTGAAGTCCCAGGTTTGAGAGTTTTTGCCAATTAATTAATAGGGTCATTTTGATCTATCGACATTCGAGGGCCAGGTTTTTCGAGCCAAAAAATTTAAATATGTGCTTTTTCAAAGTAAAACCCCCAAAAAACAAACAAAAAACAAAAACAAAAAAAAACAACAAAAAACAAACTGCACATTACAAAACGTAATACATAGCAACCGACGTGTCTATATATGCAGGTCTGACATTCGACCCCACTTATTATGGGCCTAGTTTAACGTTGCTGTAATGGAAAACATTTAGTCATTTTTTTGAGATTTCCATAACAACAATGAGCCCATAAGGAATTGGATTATCAGACCTTCAAATAAGTGCACGCCGATAGCAACATATTACTACAAAATTATCTTATTGCTATTTCAACAATCGACAACAGCTAAAACAATAAAATTACTGCTTTTTTTTTCTCAAATAACGCCATTTTGAAAACAATTTTTAAAATTCCTGACGTTAGATCAATAATAAATTATGCTGAGTAGAATTAGCGGTACAGAAGGAACAAAGTGACGTCACTCAGCTATTTGTTATTCTTTTTAATAAGCATGTTAGTGATTAGTTCTCACTAAATTCTATAAATCAAGACTATAAACGTTGAAGGTTACTCGCAGTTTTTACACACCTGAGTACGGTGGGGGAATGTGAGTAAAGAGCCTAAGGATCCAACTATGCGCCGAGCGAGGTCGAACTCAGGACCTTCCGATCCGAAATCGGGTATCATACCATAAGCTCACATAGCCGAAAAAGGAACTTTTGAAAAAAGCTATCTTTTTTTTTCTGTCGGAAGGTCCTGGGTTCGAGCCTCGCTCGCGCATAGTTAGGTCCTTGGAAAAGGCACTTTACTCACAATCTCTCACCGTACTCAGGTGTAAAATGAGCACCTGGCCGTTAACAGCATTGTGCCTGTCCGAAAAAAAAATTTGTAATATCGCCTAACATTGGAATCTACATCTATTCCCTATATGTGACCCCTCGTCTCAAAACGGTATTATGTCGGGATGGACCAGATGCTATAACGTCAAATTATAGTTAAACTGGTCAAAAACATGAAACGTTGGTATTTAGCACAGTAAAATATGATATTCCTTCTCCTCTATAAAGCATATAAACTCAACTTAAGCATGATATTTCTGGCTACAAACTCCATATTCAGCATCTTACTCATCCCGACTTAATACCGTTTTGAGACGAGGGGTCACATATGAACTAATTCCCCTTCGTCTTCCTTTTTCTTGGGTACTTTAATTATAATTATAGAACTTTTTTACTGTCCCATTTTCTTCTTTCTTACTAGATCCGATAAGGCCTAAATTTGTTGCAAGCGCCGTAAAACCTTTTAAAACTTTTTTTTTAAAAGAACAAAAACAAACAAACAAAAAAAAAAACCCCCAAGGACTATTTTTTATAATGAGTTGCGAATATAAGATGTTTTATCTAATTTATATTTGTGTCTATTTATTCCCTCATTTGTTTATTTATTTATTTATTTATTCTTCTATTTTACACACGTCTTTGTGTTACTTATCGATTTAATCATTTTTTTAACCAATACAATTACATGCCACAACAGCAGCAGCAGCAGTAGCAATGGTAACTACAACAACAGACAGTCAACAACCAATTTCATGCTCTCAAAATCTTCTTTTCAAATATCCACGCACGACGTTCAATAAAAGTCACAATAATTCGTTTCAATTCCATCGCCGCCATCGGCTGATGCGGCTCGCCGTACAAATTGCCACCAGGACTATTTATTTATAGGAAAGAAAAGCGATGGATGGACTTTTGTTTGTTTATTTATTTATTGTTTGTCTTATCAAAGGGAATTACATGCGCCAATTTGATTTGAAAGCCTTCGCTTTTCAGTCAACTCTCGACTCTGTAAAAATTACATGGCGTTTTGTTTATTATTTATTTATTTATTTATTTTATTTTTTACTCGCATGAGGTTTCTTGATTGGATGTCGAGAGGAAATGAAGAAAATATAAAACAAATACAAAAACAAACACAAGAAAACAACAACAATAACAGAATACAACCAAAGAAACAAAATTCAAACAGAATGAAATAGAATGTGGCAGATCAATTTAATGTAATGCTCTCAATTTCTTCGGAAGGAAACACAATAGATTTAATGCTTTCACTTCAGTCTTTTCCCAGACGTTAACTCCCTCAACCCTAACACCGACTATATCCGTAGTTTACCCGGAGTTACTTTTACCCCATGCCTATTTATTACATTTTTCTGAGACAAATTATAGGCGTAGTATCAAAGCTAATGTTTTTAGTTTTTACGTGTTAATAGTAGTTGAATAAAACTATCTCTGTTCATGCTCATGTTTAATACATTTTTTTTTCCAATTTTGAAAAGTAGCAAAACTCTCTAGGATTGAGTGAATTAAGTGGGTAATACTAATACCACAAACTGTGTGGAAAACGATGGGTCTTTGATTGCATGACGACGGGAAAGACGAAAGAAAGGAAGGAAGAGAAGAAGGAATGAAGAAAGAAAGGAATGGAAAGAAGGAAGGAAGGGAAGAAGGAAGGAAGGACGGAATGAAGAAATAAAGGAAGGGAAAGAAGGAAAGACAGAAAAAGTAAGGAAGGGAATAAGGATAAGGAAATAAATTAAGAAAGGAAGGAAGGAAGGTCGGATGGAAGAAAGGAAGGGAAAGAAAGGATTGAAGGAAGAAGAAAGAAAGGAAGGGAAAGAAGGAAAGATGGAAAGGAAGAAATGGAAGGAAAGAAGGAAGGGAAGAAAGGGACGGAAGGGAAGAAAGGGAAGGAAAGAATGAAAAAAAAAGTAGGAAAGAAAGAAAGGAAGGGAAAGAAGGAAAGACAAAAAGAAAGGAAGGGAGGAAGGAGGTGAATGGAGGAAGGAAGGAAGGAAAGGTAGGCTCTTGGAGGAGTGAAAGTCTAGCCTCCAAGACGTACCAAATACTTTTCTGTCGTCTTTCTGGAATTTAAGTGATGTATGTAATATTTTTGTTATTGGCTGAAGACGGGTTTTGAGCCCAAAACGTTCCGTTCTTTAAAAAAATTTTAAAGGTATTTTGTTCTTTAACTAAGCTGTTAGTTATATTCATTTAAAATAAAAATTCTTCCTTTTTACAGTCCGCATCAACTGGACGCTCAGTATTCAGTTCGATTCGAAGCAGCTCGTCACACGCACAAAAACAAACCAAAAAAAAAAAACCAAAAAAAAAAAAAAACAACAACAACAAAAAAAACAAAACAACAACAACAAAAAAAAAAACAACAACAAAAACAAAACAAAACAACAACAACAACAACAAAAAAAACAACAAAAAAATCGACAAGAATTGATTAAGTTGGCAGCGGCAGACCAATTTAATGCTCTCAATTTTCTGCTGCGGAAGGAAACACAATAACGCCGTCACTTCTGGTTCCTTGACAAGTTGTGTGACTAATACGTACAACTAACACCAACACCAACAACTAACTCCTAACACTAACACCCACCATTTTCATCTCTGATCTGATCTCGCAGTTGGTTGGCTAGTTAGTACGACGACCTCTCAGAATAAATCGACGCCGATGGCCAGAGAAATTTGCCGTACTCTTTAAAAAAAACACAGATTCCAAAATTTTGGCCAGAAAACTCGTCCTTCAAATATCCATCGATTAAAATGACCCTCATCTTGGCAAAATCTCTCAGACACTAGGACTTGAGCCAGGTCCCAGGTTTGAAGAGTTTTTGCCAAGATGAGGGTCATTTTAATCGAGTGAAATTTGAAGGGCGAGTTTTCTGGCCAAAATTTTAAATAACCTGTTTTTTTTTTTTGATGTTTTTTTTTTCTTTCAGTATGGTAGAAATAACGGGGGTTAATACGGTGTAATAAAAGGTCACGTGATCTCTTGTGGTGCCAAAGGGGTAACTTCTTCTGACTGATGACATTGATTCGGTTATCTGCCCTTGGGTAAAGGGGACTTAACCCGGGAATTTAGCCGCCTCGATATGAGTTTAATGACTACTTGTGAGGGTACCAGGGACATGGGGCGGGGCCTTTTATGTGGCTATGTCGTGGTCTTGTGGTATGACTCTCGCTGTAGGATCTGAAGGTCCTGGGTTCGAGCCAGCCTGGCTCGGCGCATAGTTGAGTACTTGGAAAAGGCTCTTTACTAACTCACATTCTCTCACCGTACTCGGGTGTAAAATGAGTTACCTAGCCGTTAACAGCGTTGTCTCTGTTGGGGAAAAAATTGTAATATCGCCAGGCGTCATGTCTCGTTCTACATGTTACTGCTGGTCAGAGACCCTCTGTAAAGCGCTTTGTGCGCATTTAGTTGATATTGCGTTATATATATATATATATATATATATATATATATATATTATATATAATATATATATATATATATATACATATATATATATATACATATATATATATGTATATATATATGTATATGTATACACACACACACACACACACACATATATATATATATGTATATATATATATATATATATATATATATATATATATATATATATATATATATATACATGTACATAAAGCTCAAGTTTAAAAACTAAAGCTCAGATTTTATCTTTACGTGTATTGTATATTGTGATGACTCTCGTTGACCGCTGTCGGGCGTAGCGTAGCCATCGTTAACTGACACTGACCAAAAATGACGTCAAAAGACAAGTCTTTGACCACAAAAGAAAACAAATCGTGAGTTGTATTCAATAGTTCAACCAATGGAATCACTTGTTTCCATGAGCTCTACTAACCAAACTCACTAGACGCTGCACAAAACTAAAAAAAAAAAAAAATGACGTCAAACTAAAAGTCTTAGAGGGTTCTAGTTTCGGGTTATAGAGAGTTCGAAGATGACGTCACTCAAGCCTTTGTTATTGTATTTTGCCATCCGCGTTTGTGAGTGATACTCACTAAACTGTATTACCCCGATTATAAAAGTTCATGGTTACACAGAGTTTTGTGTGTTGGTCCGTTATTCTTCCGGATGGCAATGTTATGAGCTTCTAAGACAAGCGCATACTATCGATATGTTAACGATGGCTACGTGTCGGGTCAGTTAGGGCAGTAAGGGTGCCCGTCAGTCTTCCTTATTTTATTTAACCCTTTACGAGGGGCGTTGGATTTTATTCCACAATGCGACATGTGATGCGTCCACTCGTAACATTCGTCAACTCGTAACCTGACACACTGACCAGAAAATTATGTCACGACAAATCTAAGGCGACGACCACCCAAAAAGAAAGTGAGTACTATTTACTTGGAAGTCCCAGGTTTGAGACTTTTGGAGAGATGAGGGTCGTTTTAAATGGACAGGTGGAATTTGAAGGACGAGGTTTTCTTTCTTTTTTTTTTGGCCAACATTGTTTTATTGTCTTTTTTTTGGTTTGTTTTGGAGTTTCCGGCGGTATTTTTTGACTCGTTTTTAAGGGTTGTTGTTGTGTAAGGCTGTATCCGATTGTCACAATAGGTTACACTGGTGATTGTCATGGTCTCAAGTGAGTAAAGAGCTACTCGACTATGCATAAAGATCTATGTAGAATGAGGCCCCAGAATTTACTAGTTACTATAAATGAAAAACAATTAACGATTTGTTTACAATGAAATAAAAATAATGATGAAATTTAATTAAAAGAGATAAACAGTGATCGTGGCAGTTACAAATAGAGATATGAATATTTTACGTAACTTATGATAATATGTCAGGTTCATAAGTTTACGTTTCCAGGCAGTTGATGGGCTTGGATGATCTATTCCTCTGATAACAGGATTGGACTCGTAAAATTCCACTTCCAGGCAATTGGAAAGAGGTTATAGTGTAGTACAGCGGGCTTGGGTTTGATCCTTGAAGATTATACAATCAAAGTTAAAAGCTCCGGCGTCTTAATGGTGTAGATATAATATCTACAAAGTCCCAAAAGATAAAAATCTTCCAGTATATATATAGGAATAGAGCGACTGGCCGTCCGGCATAGATTGTGGAGAGAAAGTGAGTGTAGAGTGTTAGACCTATCAGCTTTTATAATAAGTGGCTACGTGACAGAATGTAGAACGAAAAGTATTCACTAATTAGAAATTAATTCGAGGGAAGGCTATAAAAGGAAAGACGATCTAATATTAGAAGGTAAAGTTTATCTAAGCCTACCGAAATATAACTGGAGTGAGATGAATTCAGTTCTTAATAAAATAAAATTTAATAAGATAATTGTGAACAATCTTTACTGTGACACCCCCCACCCACGTTTAAAATATACTCTTTAACCATTATGGGAAAGATAGATTTTACAAACGGAAGTAAATTTACTATCATGATACTCTAGCATTAATCCATTGTTATGATTTGTGCTACAATTAAATTATTTATTAACTAGACATGGAAATGTTTATATTAACGTAGGTATATGAATGGGCGACAATAACAATGAAAGATTGTGATTACAAATCATTGTGATGAACGACATGATGGCAATGTGATTACAAATCATTGTGATAAACAATAGTGATGGTAATGAAGCATGATTTAAGTCGATGATATGAAGGTAATTTTCTGAATGAAATGAATGAAAATGTAAATGGAATATTGACATTTCAATTATTAATCATAAATGAGTGAAAATTCATAACAATAATAGATAAAGAGAAGATTTCCCAAATCATGAATGGGTATGGTATATATATCCAAACAATACTCAATGTTACATTAAGTTGGGTCATCATGTTTACAAATAAAATTATCGAAATTGTGCGTTCTGATTTGGCATAGTTTGCGAGGTAACTAACAGTATGCATGGGAGGTTAAGTTATACCCTTCTCATGTGTTTATACTAATCGAGAAAGTAGGTCGGCGTGAATATTTTCACAGCCTGGTATGTGAGAGATACTGAAAGTGTAATTTTGCAAAAAATAGACTCCACCTTAGTACTCTACTATTATTCATTTTGTTATTTCTTATGTACGTGAGTGGTTTATGGTCCGTTTCGACCACAAACTCTTTTAGCAGTAGATATCTGCTGAATGTCTTGAAAGCAAAGACGATGGCTAGTCCTTCACGCTCTATTACAGAGTATCGTGATTCTCTGTCCAATAATTTTCTGCTTGCATATAAGCAAGGCATTAGAGTTCCCTCATGTTCCTGTAATAGTACACCTGCGATGCCCTTATCAGACGCGTCAGTTCTTACAACAAATTCTTTTGATATGTCGGGTAATTTAAGAATTGGTTCTGAACAGAGTAATGCCTTTAATTGGTTAAAGCTATTCTGACACACTTCTGTCCAAACAATTTTGTTCGGTGACCCATTCTTTGTCAGATTTGTTAGCGGTGTCGCGATGTGCGCGAAGTTGTAAATGTATTTCCTGTAAAAATTTAGGAGCCCAAGTACTTTGCGTACTTCTTTTTTTGTCTTAGGTGGTTGCAATTGTGCGATTTTTGTTTGTTTTTCTGTCTCGGGTGTCTGTGTCCCATGACCAACGGTATGATTGATCCTGCATTTGAAGCTTCGATATTAGTAAACATAGGTTGCGACACTGTGTCTCTATCAAAATATTTTTTTAGCATATTTGCATGTAATGTCTTTGTTGTGTTGTTAATTTTAATCTCGTAATTAACATTAGATTTTACTGCTGTTATTTTGAATGGTCCTTTCCATGTAGCTAAAAGTTTACTCGAATCATCGGGTAAGAGTATTAGTACTTTGTCACCAATCTCAAATTTTCTTGACTTGCTTTTTCGATCGGAGTATTCCTTGTATTTCTCTGCTTTTTTTAGTGACGGATTCCTGTGCTAGCTTACATGTGTCCTCTATTCTGTCTTTCAGGTTTCTTACATATTCGTAAGCAAACATAATTTCGTTATTGTCCTCCTCATTCCCTTTACAAATGTCGGCTACTATATTGATCGGGCCGCGAGGTGATCGTCCATACATCAACTCAAATGAGGAGTAGCCTGTAGATTCTTGGGGTATTTCTCTATATGCAAATAGGATTGCTGGTAAGTATCTGTCCCAATCATCTGGTTTTTCTGCTGACACTTTTCTTAACATATTCTTTAGAGTGCCATTAAATCTTTCACAAAGACCATTTGCTTGGGGGTGGTAGGGAGTTGTGAATGAGTGTTGGATTCCCATGAGTTTCATGGTTTCATGCATCATATGTGATGTAAATTGGGGTCCATTGTCCGACAGTATCTCATTTGGTATGCCTATTCTAGTAAAAATTGTCATCAATGCTTCAGCTATGTGATCCGATGTAGTTGATTTCAATGCTATCGCTTCTGGCCACCTGGTTGCGTAATCGACTAGTGTTAGTGTGTGTGTATGGTTTCTATCTGATTTTGTTAAAGGGCCTATAATGTCAATTGCAACTTTTTGAAAAACTTTTCAATAACTGGGGTTGTCTCTAATGGCAATCTCGGTATTCTGCCTTTTGCGACTCTTCTTTGGCATGTGTCACAAGATTTCACATATTCTCGGACGTCTTTAGTAATTCCAGGCCATGTGAAATTCTCG
Source organism: Berghia stephanieae (assembly GCF_034508935.2). Classification (NCBI taxonomy): domain Eukaryota; kingdom Metazoa; phylum Mollusca; class Gastropoda; order Nudibranchia; family Aeolidiidae; genus Berghia; species Berghia stephanieae. Next base: position 9,389 of record NW_027622130.1, read on the forward strand.
GATATTCTCTTCAATGTGGAAGAGCTCCCAAGATGTCCAGAAGTTATTGAATCGTGCGCTATTCCAAGGATTTTGTTTCTGTAAATACTCGGCGTGACCAGTTGTTTAGCTATTTTGTTTCTTTTCCTATGTAACCTGAACAGAATATCTTTTTCAATGATGTATTCAACTTTTGATTTCGTCCCTTTGTTTGCGATATTGAAATATGAAGTTAAAGTCGGGTCCTTTTTCTGTTCTTCAATGAACGTGTTCCTGTCAAATTGTTGTGGTTCTAGAGAAATAGTCATTGGCTTCTCTGTTGTCTTAGTCATCTTTCTTGTTTCTGCTAGACAAGCTGTTTCTTGGGTTAATGACCATTCTTTTACATCTGTTGGGTTGTCTTTAAGACCTTTTAAATTGCCAACAATAACATCAGCGACGGGGTTGGGAAGTATACAGCATTCCACTATTCCTGTATAGTATGGGGTTTCTATGTACACATTAGCTGTTTCAAAGGTTTCGACTGTGCCACTGAATGTGATGCATTGTACCGTTTTTTCCAGTTTTGTCTTCGTCATTGATCAAAGATGCTTTTATTCCTACTGTACTGCATCCTGTGTCTCTCAATATTTTGCAATCAGTTCCATTAGCTTTGCCTTCACAAAAAAATAGCGATCCTGATTTGTGAGTTTGTGTTAAAAGTGACATACCTTTCACGCAATACACATTTATTTTTCTCCTGACATTATTCGTGTCTGATTATTTACACTGGTTTGGAGTGATGCATTTGCAGTTTCTTTCGGATATCCCACGATTTTGTAACATTTGTCTGCTGTGTGGCCTTTCATTCCACAATATTGACATTTAATTATAGGTTTGTTGGTTTTCTTATACTCAGTATTATTGTCAGTGCTATTTCTTGTTTTGGTTTGATAGGGTCGGCTATGGTCTCTATTGAACTGTTTGTTCCATGGTTTGTTACTATGGTCATCTTGTTTCACTTGCGTGTTCCGAGTGATTGATCGGCTCGTTCTATTTGAGTACTGAACTTTAGGTGTACCTGGACTCTGAGCAGCGGCAGCGTAGTATGGTTCCTTCAATGTTCTGCTAAGGGGTGTCAATGGATGTGCGCTGTTAAAGTTTTCTGCGTAGATTTTTAATTTGTCCAAGTTTTCTGGCTTTCTCTCTTTAAAGAATGCGACTAAATCTGGGTTGCAAGCTTGATAGATTCGATTCTTCAGCGTGAGATAGTAAAGGCCTGCAAAGTCGTCTTGTTTTACGTTTGCCAACTCAAGCCACCGATTTAGAAATTGAGTAATTCGGTTCACGAATGTATTAAAGTCTTCTCCACTTTCCGGTTTTGCAGTGTGAAACCTTTCCTGGTAACCATCTTCCGTTAATCTAAATCTTTTAGTAGAGCGTCTTTAATTTTTCCATAGTCATCTGCATCTTCAGTTGTTAAGGTATAGAAAACTTTTAGCGGTTCTCCAGATAAGCAGTTAATCAAGGCTGTGGCCCATTTGCTTTCTGGCCAACGATAACCTTTAGCCTGAACTTCGAATCGGTGTAAGAAGGATTCTAGACAGTCTGAGCGTTCATCGTATGTTGGCATGCGTGGAAGTTTCACGAAAAATTCATTACTATTATTATGTTTTCTTTCATGACCGGTTTTTGTTTTTTCAATTTCCAGCATCATTTGGGTCCTTTTGGTTTCTTCTTCTGCTAAAGCTATTTGTCTTTTTAGTTCCCTTTCTTGGACTCTTTCTTCTCGTTCTTCTCTACGTATTCTTTCTTCGTGTTCTTTTTCTTCTCTACGAATTCTTTCTTCGTGTTCTTTTTCTTCTCTACGAATTCTTTCTTCATTTTCTTCTCTAAGAATTCTTTCTTCGTGTTCTTTTTCTTCTCTACGAATTCTTTCTTCATTTTCTTCTCTACGAATTCTTTCTTCGTGTTCTTTTTCTTCTTTACGAATTCTTTCTTCATTTTCTTCTCTACAAATTCTTTCTTCATGTTCTTTTTCTTCTTTTACTTTCTCTTCGCACCATGAAAATATTCTTTCCTGGGGTATTTCTAAGTCCTTTGCGAGACTTAAGTATCTTTTATATGCTTCCATGTTGCAATAAATTAGTTACGATGTTTTATATATATTATATTGACAGGATACTGTTACTGACTGTTTTATTTATTTACACTTACTGGAATGAACTGTTCTATTTTTAGAAATCTCTCTTATTTCAACTTATTATGTATGTTGAATTTGATGCCTTTTATCGTTATATCTTATAAAGCAATGTGTCAATACAATGCGTAGTTATTATGACTTGTGTCAATAACAATGTGTCAATCGCGTGTACTCTAAACTATGTTACTACGAAAAATGTATCACCAATGTGTGTGACTCGTCGTTAGTTTGTGTACAATTATTCGCAATGACGCTAATATACTAGAGTGTGATAACAATAATAGGATGCCAAAATAATCCCAAGTTATCTATCACTAAATATAACACGACGGCTAGTAGACTCCTTTTATTATTATTTAGTTTTTAAAGACTCACTTTTCAGAACATAATATATAAGTGGTTTTCGGTAACAGTAATATGCCAAAAATGCATTTAAAACAAATCACTATGCAAAACAAATCACGATGTCTATAGTTACTATGTGATGCCCAACTCATGTAAAAGAGAATAATGAAGGATATATTTACCAACTCAGTTCGTGGCTGGGACCTCTCTCTTGTTCAATGGTTGTTCAACAATTGTAATTAGGCATTGAAGAGTGTTTAGCAGTGATGTCTGAAATACAAAACAATAAAATATCGTAAGATTTACAATAGTTCCAAAATGTGTTCACAACACTGAGTGATTGGATGATAGGTGAATGAATCGTTATGGAATGTAAACATATTGAAAACAATTCATGAATGAGGAAAACAACAAAATGAAATGAGTGATATAATAACAAAGTGGACAAGGAATGAATGAATGAATGAAAAACTGAGTGAATAGATGAATGAATGAATGGATAATGTATGAATGAAAGAATGAAGGGAGGAATAAATGTATGAATGATTGGATAAATGAGTGAATAAACGAATGAATGGATGAATGAATGAATGAATGAATAAATGAATGAACAATGAATGAATGAATAATTTATAAATGAATAAATGAATGACGGAATGAATCAATAAAATGCTATTCAATTTGAATGAAAGAATGAATGGATAAATTGCTATTCCATTTAAATGAAGAAATGAAAAGGAAAAAAAAATCAATCCTGTAAATAGGGAGTTCAATTAAAATATGATCAAGTGGGGCAATTAAGAGTTTTACAATTTAAACTTTAAAGTTAGATGAAATAGATATATGTAACTAAATAAATTCAATTCTTTATATGTGTCCCCTCCAAAATGTCATGGTCTCAAGTGAGTAAAGAGCTACTCGACTATGCATAAAGATCTATGTAGAATGAGGCCCCAGAATTTACTAGTTACTATAAATGAAAAACAATTAACGATTTGTTTACAATGAAATAAAAATAATGATGAAATTTAATTAAAAGAGATAAACAGTGATCGTGGCAGTTACAAATAGAGATATGAATATTTTACGTAACTTATGATAATATGTCAGGTTCATAAGTTTACGTTTCCAGGCAGTTGATGGGCTTGGATGATCTATTCCTCTGATAACAGGATTGGACTCGTAAAATTCCACTTCCAGGCAATTGGAAAGAGGTTATAGTGTAGTACAGCGGGCTTGGGTTTGATCCTTGAAGATTATACAATCAAAGTTAAAAGCTCCGGCGTCTTAATGGTGTAGATATAATATCTACAAAGTCCCAAAAGATAAAAATCTTCCAGTATATATATAGGAATAGAGCGACTGGCCGTCCGGCATAGATTGTGGAGAGAAAGTGAGTGTAGAGTGTTAGACCTATCAGCTTTTATAATAAGTGGCTACGTGACAGAATGTAGAACGAAAAGTATTCACTAATTAGAAATTAATTCGAGGGAAGGCTATAAAAGGAAAGACGATCTAATATTAGAAGGTAAAGTTTATCTAAGCCTACCGAAATATAACTGGAGTGAGATGAATTCAGTTCTTAATAAAATAAAATTTAATAAGATAATTGTGAACAATCTTTACTGTGACAGTGATGATGATGATGATGATGATGATGGTGGTGGTGGTGGTGGTGGTGGTGTTGATGATGATGATGATGGTGGTGGTGGTGGTGATGGTGGTGGTGGTGTTGATGATGATGATGATGGTGGTGGTGGTGGTGGTGGTGATGGTGGTGGTGGTGGTGATGATGATGATGATGGTGGTGGTGGTGGTGATGGTGGTGGTGGTGTTGATGATGATGATGATGGTGGTGGTGGTGGTGGTGGTGATGGTGGTGGTGGTGGTGATGATGATGATGGTGGTGGTGGTGGTGGTGGTGGTGATGGTGGTGGTGGCGATGGTGGTGGTGGTGGTGGTGATGGTGGTGGTGGTGTTGATGATGATGATGATGGTGGTGGTGGTGGTGATGGTGGTGGTGGTGGTGGTGATGGTGGTGGTGGCGATGATGATGATGATGATGATGATGATGATGATGATGATGATGATGATGATGATGATGATGATAAATGTCATATATAAAGCGCCACAAACAGCATGCTCTAGTCCCCGCTGACATTCAGGATATCAGGACGACCTGACACAATTAGAGAGTGAAAAGACATAATTTCATCTTTCTTTGAATAGTTCGTAATTTGTCCCCCCCCCCCCCCATCTCCTCTCTCTCTCTCTCTCTCTCTCTCTC
>NW_027622131.1:0-12500 GCF_034508935.2 Berghia stephanieae
AGATAAATGTTGTTATTTCAATTGATAACTCGGGTCGGTAAGTGGGTATGTTTTAACGATGGAACAGCCTAAATAAACCCCTCATGTTTCCGGTTTTTATTAACGTGTAAACTTTTTTGGATGACTATCTAGCCTTGGTTTTCATTGAACGACGTTTGGTTTTTATCAATTTATACATGTAATTTTTTTTTTCAAATCTGGTTTGCCTCTCGATGTTTATTTATGGCTAAACACAAAACACGGGACGAATTTAAACACACTCTTCACTCATCGGCCATGTTGTTGCTATGACAAAATGATTGTTTGACCTCTTTAGATCTGAAGTAGATTTTTACGTCGAAGATGTAATGTCGTTTTTAAAACAATTGCATAGATAGGAATACACACTACTTGTAGTTTATAAATAGAAAAAAGACACACAATGATTATTATCTTATTAGCTAAATAATTATGTAACACTAGCTGGCCATAGAATATATCACAAATTTTGTGAACAAATAACAAATAGTGTCTTATCTTGCCAGATATTCTTGAGTGTACCTTACCAGGTTTGTCATGGGAATATCCTTAAAGTAAGCAAAACATTTCTTTCTTGATGGACGGATACAATATAAATTCTTTTGTTGGACATTTGAACGTCGTGAATACATTTCACTATTGTGACTCTTTTTGGATACATTTCCCTGTAAGGTCAGTGGATTTAGCACATGAAGAGTGAATGCATTTGCTGCCGGATTCGGTCCCTTTATTGGTGACAAAAGAATAACTACAAAGACCAAACACACGGGCTTTTCATCTAAGCATTGTAGCTTGTTCGCATGAAATCGTGTGAAATACGATGCTCGTCCAATTGTAGAAACCCTCAAGACTTGAGAGATTTTTTTGTTTCCGTCTAAGTTATGCTTATAGTATTATTATTCATATTTGATGGGCACAACAGAATTGGTAACGAATGCATTCTCCTAAATACGGTTGACGCCATTCCTTGTGATATTTGTTTTTGCCTGCCAGAGAGGTCATCAGTTCTCACAAAATTCAGCGACAGACAAATTAATGTTTGCGGTTCTTTTTAACAACCATCTGATAGACCGCTCAGAATGTGACATGAGTATAAACTAAAATTCAGTAAGACCACGTGGTCACAGTGTCCCCCAAATTTTGTTAACCATGAAGAGTTGACAAACTATCTTGTCAAATATTCTTCTATCACTATCTGGTAGATAAGATACAGTCAAATGTTTCTATCGTGTAGACAAACGGGTGTTTATGATTCTGGTGTGGCCTTCCGCAGTCTTCATTAACTTATAGCCTCACATTTGGAAAATTGAACAATTTTATGATCCTATTGGTTGAACAATTGAACATAACTCACGATTTGTTTTCTTTTGTGGTCAGGCTATGAGTTTATAAGGCTACGGATCTACTAACAAAATGGTGTGAACTAAAATAAGTTTGAATCAAAAATCTTCGGAGGTTCAAAAAAACTTCGGAGAATGCTGTAGGAAAATGTTTGAAAAAGTGAAATTGATTACCAAAGTAAGGAATGTCATTGGAGGGTGTTTGATTTTCCTCCACAACGGAATTGCCTATTATTGGGGCAATCTCTCAATCTACGTGACGTCATACACCCTAGCTCAAACCACTTCTTCCAGCAACCAAACTGCAAGTCCATCTTGGGTTTTCTCTTTCGCAATACCTTTTTGGCTGCTTGGCATGTTTTCGAGTGGATATTTGTCAGAATTCATCAATGTTCGAATCTTACTGGGATTTGCAATCTTTATAGAAAATTCGTCAATTTTCGTGACCTACTTCTTGTTAGACATTTCTCTCTCAGCAGTGTATATTGTGTTTGGTATTCTAGCAGGATTTGGCGCTGGATTTTACGGAAATCTTCAACAACATTTCATTCTCAATCTGTCCGAGCGCCATACATCCCTATTCTCTACAGTTGTCATGGCAGGAGGACCGGTTGGTGGGATCTTTATTAGTCAATTTGTCACGTGGTACACAAACCCTTCAAATCTCACCCCGGAAATCAGAAGTGGATCAATGCATTTATTCACTCAGGAAGAAATAATTTCTAAAGTGCCCGTTATGCTCCTTATAATTGGTATATGTCTTTCTACCATGCAGACGGTGGGGTTCATTCTACTCCAGGAATTACGAATAAATCAATCATCATCATCAACAACAACACCGGCAACAACAACAACTACTACTACTACTACTACTACTACTACTACTACTACTACTATTACTACTACTACTACTACTACTACTACTACTACTACTACTACAACGGAAACTACTACAACGTCATCGTCTACTTCTTCACGACCCATACCATCGCCACAAGATCAGTCCACGAAGCTAAACAAATCAACAACATCGAATGGAGCTTCTGCTGATACTTTGACAGAGTCCTCTTTAATCTTGGTCAACAACGACTCAATCCACGTTAAGGAGAAATGTGTCAAGAACTACACGCCTTCAGAGATGCTTCGAAGTCGGACTTTTTACTTCATGTTTGCCGCTTATTTTTTAGGTGCTTCATCCAGAATTGTTAGTGTTTCGTACTACAAAATTTATGGTCAAATTTGGATCAACGATGACCATTTTCTCACCAACCTCGGAACAGTACAAGTTATCTTTGAAATCCCCGCCATGGTTGTATGGGGTTATATCATTGACCGAATTGGTGTGACGTCATCTCTTGTGATAATGTACGCCGGAAGTGCTCTGTCCCTGTTAGCGATGTACTTCTCTGCACGCTTAGATAGATGGTTGTATTTTATATCGGCGGTACTTGCATGCCTAATCGTAAATATGTATACGTGCTTTAGCATCGCAACGTTTAAATGGTTTGGAAACGATTTCTATTCGGTCAACGTTGCCATCGTCAAGTCGGCAGGGACTTTAGGAATCACTGGAACGACTCTCGTTCTCGACTCCCTCATCGCCAGATTTGGCCATTTCTTTGAGTTTGGCTTGGCTGCTTCTTCCTGTGCGGTGGCTCTCGTCATCATTGTGTGCCTCGTTTCCAAGGAAATAACTTAACAAACATTTGTCACCCACGCCTTAATTTGGTGATACGTACAGGTTACTTGATGTTAAAAAGTGAATAGTGTAAATCTAAAATGATGACATGTTTTGTTTTTGTTTTTAATGGTTTTGCGGAGCTTCCAATACGTTAAGGTCATAACACCGCCAGTAAAAAAGGAAGATAATGGGATAGTAAAAAGTTATAGAATTACATTTGAAGCACCCAAGAAAAAGTAAAACTCAGGGGAATTAAATTTTATGTAGATGTGTATTCCAAGAGCACACTATCAGTATACTTAGTTTGAGATTACCTAAATGTCTCATCCTGACACAAGCATCGGTCCCTACTAAGAGGAAGACATTCAAATGTTTACAAATCTAATATATGTTAAACAAAAACAATAAAAAGCATAACAAACTGATGCTATGACAGAAATATCATCTCCCAAATCTCTGATACATTTGACCTTCCCTCCCAGCCAGAGTATCCGGCCAAGTAATCTCATTCCAAGATAAAGACAGAAACTGAGAAATTATGTCGAAAAACAGATATAGGGGGATATAAGACACAGTAAGTGCCGCCCTGCCCACTATGGGAGGTCAGGAACCTTACCAGAAAATGGTAAGAAACATTTTAGTTTACAACACTTTTAGTCATATCAGTTCCAGTGAAAAAAAAAGAAAATGGATTAGTAAAAAGTTCTAGAATTAAATTTTAAAGACCAAATAAAAAGTAAGACACAGGGAAATTAGTTTAAAAAAGGAACAGATGTAGATTCCAAGCGCACACTATCAGTGTACTTAATTTGTTATCACCTTTAATGTCTCATCCTGGCACAACTGTAATCCCTATTAAGAGACCCATTCTCTAATGTGTACAAAGCATATACATAATATATGTAAAAACAGACAGTTCATTGCATAACAGAGACATGACCACAAAAAAAATCATCTCCTAAAACCCTGAAACATTTGACATTTCCTCCCAGCCAGCGTATCCGGCCAAGGTCATGTCAAAACCAAGTAATCTCATTCCAATACAAAGATAGAAACAGAGAGGGGATATTGAAAAACAGATACATATAGGGGGAATGAAGGCACGGTTAGTCCCTCCCTGTCTACTATGGCAGGCCAGGAACCCACCCAGAAAATGATGAGAAACATGCCATTTTAGTTTGTCTTTTAAGATTAATCAACAAATATACCTTAACTCTTGTATTTGTGTCTGGCAACTCAATTTTTAAGTTCTAGTTCACCTCGACATAATTCCTTTTCGTAGCACATATCCCAGACTAGACGAAGAATAAAACCAAATTTATTCAGAGCCACAAGATCTTTGAGGACGGAGTTTCATCCGGTTTCTGTAGCTCTGTAAGAAGAAATAAACTCAAATTAATATAGCAGCTTCAAAACAGAACAAAATAACTGACTACTTTGCTCCATTGTTATTGTTAACATATCAAACACTGGGCTTTTCTTACTATATTCACAAAGTTTTATGGCAGTCATGGAAAATACTTTTTATATCTTGAAAATCCACACATAAATCAGAAAATAACAGCAAATTCATTTTTAAGAACTTTGATTTTTTTTTTTGCTTGCCAATTGATGTAGAACATGTTCCAACTTTGATGTCATGTATAGATAATTAAACACACAAAAAATATTTATCATGCTTGTGAAACACTTTTTTAAAGCACAGTACTTTAATAAATTAAAGATACAACAAGATTTGGACCATAACCAATTTGTTTCTAATCTACAGTCGGTTGAAATTCTTTAAATACTCGCGGAAGTAAATGTTTTGACCACCAGCATGACGAAATAGCATCCTTATACTAAATAAATTAACATAACGATCATACAAAATGGCACGTAATTCACGTCAACGGTTAGATAGTACTCCAGGGAAAAGGTCAAATTCTTCAAATGAACTTTACAAAATAAAGAAGTGAACATCACAGGAAAGTGAAAGCCATCTTTGCATGGCAAGTGGCCCTTCAGAGCCATTGGGACCATGGAGCTTGAGTTTATGCCTGTTTCTATTGCATGAAACAGACAATTGCAATTGCTTGCTACCCTCTGGTATGGAGGCTAGTATATCGCAAAGTCCATTTCACCCGATCTAATGGACCCAGCTACCCAATCACTGCTGGATGGACAGGGGGTCAGAAAATATCTCGACTGCACCTGGAATCAATCTCGGTCACTTTGCGTGTGAAGCGAGTGCTGTACCAGCTATTCGGACCTTAGCAAGGTAAGGGGAAATGGATTATGTTTTTTTATCACTCTCAATTGAAAATTTTCTCAAGATATTAGACACTATATTTGTATCTTCACTTGATTTTTTAAAATGAATAAACGTAATGACAGAGGGAGCGGGTGGATGAGAGGGATGAATGCAAGGAGCGTGTATGTGTGTGTGTGTGTGTGTGTGTGTGTGTATGTATGATTGTCTGCGTGGGGGGGGGGGTAGGGGGGGGGTCATTAATAGCGACAAAGGCCGACCTTCTAAAGATGGATCTCACACGAGACAAACGAAAGTGAACACAACAATTTAGAGGACCACCTTCCATAGGCAACAAGTCACAGTCGTTACGAAAAAGTGTGTCTCGATTACTGGCATTGTCCGGTTTTGTTTTGTTTTGTTTTTTGTTTTTGTTTTTGTTTTTTGTTTTCGTGAGCTGCCAAGATTGACGAGTAGAGAGAGAACATTACTGAATTTGTGAGAGATCCTAAACTCTCGTGTCCATTTTAGTTTGTCTCGTGTGAGGTGTGGTGTGTGTCGTGTGCCTTGTGTCGTTATTGGAGGGTTGGTCGTCTTAGGACATGTATCTGAGAATTTGTCATGATGACAATGATGATGATGATGATGATGATGATGATGATGATGATGATGATGATGATGATGATGATCATCATCATCATCACTCGGACAAAGTTGTGAATTCTTGTTGGGGAGGTAGGTCTCCAAAAACCAATGTTAGACGGCAAATGTCATTCGGCTGACCGAGCCCCTACTGCTACTACTACTACTACTACTACTACTACTACTACTACTACTACTACTACTACTACTACTACTACTACTACTACTACTACTACTACTACTACTACTACTACTACACCTACTACTACTACTACTACTACTACTACTACTACTACTACTACTACTACTACTACTACTACTACTACTACTACTACTACTACTACCACTACTACTATATTATGTTAAGAGTGAAAACTAATCATCCAACTAGCGGTCTAGAAGAATAACAATTCATGTCGAACTGTAGCTGATTATGATCACAATCTATTGATGCCACGCATTTAGGTAAAATACTCACAACATACGTACCTACACACAAAACTATGTGTAACCTTAAAACGTTTATAATCTGATTGAGAGAATTTAATGAGAAAAAAAAAATCATAAGATGGCAGTCTTAAATTAATAACAAAGAGCTCAGTGACGTCTATATCTCTCTTTTGATTGCTTCTTTCAATAATACTTACAAAGGAGATGATGACACACAAAAATAAAAATAAAACATTTCGTTTTGGTCTGTGGCTTTGTATACTGTGCCATAAAGATATTCTTGTGAAAGCATGTCAATGTCAATAGACCGGAACGCCCGGCTCATACAGAGTGGAGTCGCTTTGCAGGTTTTTTACTCGCCTCATTTTTGATGATTCGTTGACGCGCCGACTGACACAAACGGAGTGGAAGCGACTTTCAGTCGTTAAATCAATCAGTTGAACTTTACTCACTGATGGAAACGAAATCGGAGTTACCAAGCTCTTTGTTATTGTTTTTAGCAAGCCATTTTTTATGATTAGTTCTCACTAAATTCTTTTAATAATCAGACTATAAACACTCAAGATTACACATAAAGGAATGCGTTGGTACCGGAGACTAAAATGATGGAAATAGGAAACTTGGGGGCTTTTTCCATAATATGTGGTTATTCAATGTCAAGTCGGTAAACATGGCATTTGCGTATAGATAGACTGCGCTTGGCCAAGGAGTTCACAACATTGCCATCTTGAAGTATAACGGACCAACACACAAACCATGTGTAACCATGAAGTTTTATAGTCTGGTTAATACAGTTTAGTGAGAACAACTCACAAACGCGGATGGCAAAAACAATAACAAAGGCCTGAGTGACGTCATCTGCATACTATCTATTGATGGTATGCTTTTAAATAAAATACACACCATTTCTTCCCGATTTATCAACCTTACGAATACACACACACACACAAAATATCGTCCCAGAGAAATTAATGAGAAAAAATCATATATGAATATATAGAAAGCTGCGAAAACACATGAACATTTCAAGTGTATTACACATAATAAACATTATGAGCGAGAGGATGTTGACCGAACGCACCGTCTGCTATATAAAAACCTATGGCCACTTAAGAAGTTTTGCGTGTCTCTCTGTATATCGCTGTCTCCGTTAGTATGTTATAGATAGTTCGAAGATGACGTCACTCAGGCCTTTGTTATTGTTTTTTGCCATCCGCGTTTATGAGTACTTCTCATTAACCGGATTATAAACGATAATTATTACACACAGTTTTTTGTGTTGGTCCGTTTTACTTCCGGATGGCAATGTTGTGAACTTCTTAGCCAAGTGCATACTATCTATTGATAGAACGAAGCTGAGGTCACTCGGGTATTTAATTTGTTCTTGTTTTTAGTCAGCCATATTTATGAGTAGTTCTCACACAACTTTTTGATGCGTCGTCAACGCCAGCGAGACGACTCCGCGACGACCCCACTCTGGCGCGCTTCACGATTCACACTTGCCGTCATCCGAAAGAAGCATGAAATGCGATTCCGCGTCGATTCGGCATCCACTCTTTTTGAGCCCTTATTCAGTTTACACGAGATTCTTTTGTGTCAACAAAATGTGATCATGTGTTACTTGAAATAATCTTACAACTTACAAGCAAGAAATAAGATAACTTCTTGAACTTCTGGACTGTATGTGAAGAAAAAGATAGGAGGTTTGTTGTTATCAGTGAAATAAAGGCAGAACTTCCATAGTTTCAGTTTCACTGCACTTTTAATAAATTACTTAATCTTTTTGCGATTATGGATTTAATTTAGTTGCAATGTCCAATAAAGGTACCTCTCGTAAAAAAAAAATAATAATTTAAAAAAAATAAAGGAGCGGAGAAATTTTACCGATGTTTTGACTAGAGACCAAAACGCCACATTACATCTTTTGTAGAATAGTTTTACTTCTTACTTTCTCAGATATAGGGAATCAATTTTTTTTTTAATTTGACAACATAAAAAGGGGCTGCTATTTATCTTGATCAACATAAAACATCAAGCTAGCGAAACATCGGAAAACTAAAATCAATCCGTTTGGCAGTGAGTCACAGCTTTACGAGAGTACCCCAATAGCAATAAATTATAGTACTATTTAAGATTCATTGTCATACGTGGCGTGATTTTGCTAATTTCAAAAATAATTTGCTGAGTCAGTTGTTATTTTTTTTTTACGATTGCGGGCGACGCCATTATTACTTACTCTGTTTCCGACGTGTAGAGAGCGAGTAGCCTACACGGAGTGTGTTTCCCCAACAGTTTGGATAAGGGTTGCCAGATAATATTATATAATTAATCCAAACCATTACGAACAATAATCCGGATTTCCAATTAATAATCCAAATTTTATTTTAATGTGTCTAAAAAAAACTTGAGCTTTTAATAGTGCAATATCCACAAAAGTCCCCAAAGCTTTTTAAAGGGGCCCCCGGGGGCCCAAAACGAAAACACGTAGGACTTGACAGGGACCCCTTTTGGGCTTAAAAAAAATAGGGGGAAAAAAGGGGAACAAGTTTTTAAAAGGCCGGGTTTTTCCCTTTGACTTTTTAAAATACGGGGGGGAGAATACGAAAATTTTTGCATTTTCCGGCCTAAAATTTTTGCCCCGAGGAGGCAAAAACCCCCACGACCCCCCAAACCGAAGGCGAGTGTCATACCACAAAGAAAAATGGGCTGCACTTTTTTTTCGAAAACCCCAAATAGAAAGAGAAGTAGGGGAAAATTGATCCCACAAGAAAAAATAAAAAATTAATCCCCCGGGGGGGGGGGGGGTTCCCCGAAAATTTTTTTTTAAAACCCCCCCCCTCTTTAGGCGGGGGCCCAAAAAAACCGGAAAAATTTTTTTTTTTAAAATTTTTTTTTTTAAAAAATGAAAATTCCCTTGAAAAAATTTTTTTTTTTTTTTTTTAAAAAATTTTTTAATTTAAATTTTTTTAAAAAAAAAAAAATTATATATTTAAAATATATATATAAAAAAATTTTATATATTTTAAAAAAAAAAGTTATATAAAAATTATAATATATATTTTATATAAAATATATTTTATATTTTCAAAAATACTATTTTACAAGGTTACTTTTTTTTTTTAAAGGACTTCCTTTTTTTTTTGACAGGGTTTAAAAGGGGATTTTAAAAAAATTTTTATGGGGAAACCCCCCCCCCCCCCGGGTATATTTTTCCCTTTTCTTTTTTTGGGATCTTTTTTCTTACTTCCTTGTTTATTAGGGTAAAAAAAGAGAAAGTGAAGTTAAAAAACTTTTGGGGGGTTGATTTTTCGCCTTCGGATGGGGGGGTCGGGGGTTCGCCCCTCTGGGCGAATTTCAGCCCCTTGGAATATCACTTTACTGGTTTTTCCCCCCTTTTTTAAGTCCCCCAAAAAAATTTAGGGGGCCCCGTTAACGCTTTTGTCTTTGTCCGAATATTTTTTACCCCCTAACGGGCCCCCCCATGCAACCCTTTACGTTTTGGGGTTTTGGGGGCGGGGCCCCCCTTGAAAAAGCTTTGAGCACTTTAGTGGATATTGCACTTTTAAAAAACCCAAAGTTTTTTTTAGACACTTTAAAAAAAAAATTTTGGGGGTTTTAATTAAAATTTGGAAACCCGGTTTATTTTTTTTTTGGGGGTTTTTGGAAAATTAATTATATAATATTATCTGGAACCCCTTTTTTCCAAAAAATTTTTGGGGAAACATTTTTCCGTTTTGGCTACTGCCTTCCCACGTGGGAAACAGAGTAAGTAATAAGGGCGTGGGCCCCCCCCCAAAAAAAAAAAAAACCCCAACGACTCAGCAAATTTTTTTAAAAAATTTAAAAAAAATTTAAAAAGCCACTTTAGGGAAAAAAAAAACTTAAATAGACTTTTTAATTTTTTATTGTTTTTGGGGGTACTTCGAAAAGCTGTGATCAAAAAAAAAGGAAAATTGATTTTATTTTTCCCGGGTTTTTTTCCGCTAGCTAATGTTTTTTGGTTGATCAAGAAAAAATACCCACCCCTTTTTTTATGTTAAAAAATTTTTAAAAAAAAAATTGTTTTCCCCATTTTCTGAGGAAATAAGAAGTAAAAAAATTTTACAAAGAGGTAATGTGGGTTTTGGTCTCTATCAAAACATGGGTTTTTAAATTTTTTTCCGTCCTTTTTTTTTTTTTAAAATTTTTTTTTTTTTTTTTCGAGGGGGTCCCTTTTTTTTGGGCATTGAAAAATTTAAAAAAAATTTCCAAAATGGGGAAAAAAAATTAAGAAAATTTTTTAAAAGTGCAGGAAAAAAAAAAAAGGGAAAGTTCTCCCTTTATTTTTCTGTTAACAAAAAAACCCCCTATCTTTTTTTCACATACAGTCCAAAATTTAAGAATTTTCTTATTTCTTGTTTAAAAAATTGGGAAGTTTTTTCAAGTAACAATAAATCACATTTTTTTGGGACACAAAAGAATCTCGGGGTAAATGAAAAGGGTCAAACCCGAGTGGATGCCGAATCGACGGGGCCCGGGAAACGCATTTCATGCTTCTTTCGGTTTACGGCAAAATGTGGGAAACGTGAAACGCGCCAGAGTGGGGTCGTCGCGGAGTGTCTCGCTGGCGTTGACGAGCATCAAAAAGTTGTGTAGAACTACCCATAAAAATTTGGGTGATAAAAAAAAAGAACAAATTAAATACCCCCAGTGACCTCAGCTTCGTTTTATTATAGATTGTATGCACTTGGCTAAGAAGTTCACAAAATTGCCATCCGGAAAGTAAAACGGACCAAAACAAAAAACGGGGTGTAATAATTATCGTTTTTTTAAAAACCGGTTAATGAGAAGTACTCAAAAAAGCGGATGGCAAAAAACAAAAAAAGGCCCCCGAAATGACGTATCTTCGAACTATCTTAAAAAAAATAACGGAGACAGGGGTTACAGAGGACACGCAAACCTTCTTAAGTGGCATAGGTTTTTTATTAGCGACGGTTTCGTTCGGTCAACATCCTCTCGTTTTTTTAAAGTTTTTTAAAAGTGTAATACACTTGAAATGTTCATGTGTTTTCGCAGTTTATATAATTTTATATGATTTTTTCTCTTTAAAATTTTTCTGGGACGGTTTTTTTGTGTTTTGTGTATTCGTAAGGTTGATAAATCGAAAAAAATGGTGTGTATTTTATTAAATGCTTTCCATCAATAGTAGTATGCAAGGGACGTCACTCAGGCCTTTGTTTTTTTTTTTTGCCATCCGCGTTTGTGAGTTTTTCTCACTAAAATGTTTTAACCGACTATAAACTTCATGGGTTTCACATGGTTTGTGTGTTGGGCCGTTATACTTCAAGATGGCAATGTTGTGAACTCCTTGGCCAGCGCAGTCTATCTATACGCAAATGCCATTGTTCACCGACTTGACATTGAATAACCACATATTATGGAAAAAGCCCCCAAGTTTCCTATTTCCATCATTTTAGTCTCCGGTACCAACGCATTCCTTTATGTGTAATCTTGAGTGTTTATAGTCTGATTATTAAAAGAATTTAGTGAGAACTAATCATAAAAAATGGCTTGCTAAAAACAATAACAAAGAGCTTGGTAACTCCGATTTCGTTTCCATCAGTGAGTAAAGTTCAACTGATTGATTTAACGACTGAAAGTCGCTTCCACTCCGTTTGTGTCAGTCGGCGCGTCAACGAATCATCAAAAATGAGGCGAGTAAAAAACCTGCAAAGCGACTCCACTCTGTATGAGCGGGGCGTTCCGGTCTATTGACATTGACATGCATGCTTTCACAAGAATATCTTTATGGCACAGTATACAAAGCCACAGACCAAAACGAAATGTTTTATTTTTATTTTTGTGTGTCATCATCTCCTTTGTAAGTATTATTGAAAGAAGCTATCAAAAGAGATATAGATGGAACGAAATTTACGTCACTGAGCTCTTTGTTATTAATTTAAGACTGCCATCTTATGATTTTTTTTCTCATTAAATTCTCTCAATCAGATTATAAACGTTTTAAGGTTACACATAGTTTTGTGTGTAGGTACGTATGTTGTGAGTGTTTTACCTAAATGCGTGGCATCAATAGATTGTGATCATAATCAGCTACAGTTTGACATGAATTGTTATTCTTCTAGACCGCTAGTTGGATGAT
>NW_027622132.1:0-14181 GCF_034508935.2 Berghia stephanieae
AACTAAAAGAAAAAAAAATATCCATGCGAATTATTCTCACATGCGACTTTTAATTTACATCCGCTCTAATCGAAATAAAAAAAAGAAAAATGCGAAAGTATTCTCCCTCTGCGACTTTTTATTTCTGCAGACGCTCTGAACGAAAATAAAAAAAAATAAAATCCAAAGTATTCTCCACTCGGACTTTATTTCTGCAGTCCGCGCTCTAATCAAAAAAAAAAAAAAAAAAAATATGCGAAAGTATTCTCCCACGAAACATTATATTTATGCGTCGCGCTCTAATGAAAAAAAAAAAAGAAAAATGCGAAAGTATTTCCAATCGGACTTTTTATTCGCAGTCCTGGCTCGAACGAAAAAAAAATAAAAAATCGAAGTATTCTCCCACGGACATATTAAATTTCTGCAGTCCCCGCTCTGAATCAAAAAAAAAAGAAAAAAATGCGAAAGTATTCTCCCAATGCGGACTTTTTATTTCTGCAGTCCGCGTCTGAATCGAAAAAAAAAAGAAAAAATGCGAAAGTATTCTCCTACTGCGGACTTAATTTCTGCAGTCCGCGCTCTGAAACAAAAAAAAAAAGATAAAATGCGAAGTATTCTCCCACTGCGACTTTATATTTCTGCAGTCCGCGCTCTGAATCAAAAAAAAAAAAAAAAAAAATGCGAAAGTATTCTCCCACTGCGGTCTTTTTATTTCTGCAGTCCGAGCTCTGAATCGAAAAAAAAACAAAAATTGCGAAAGTATTCTCCCACTGCGGATTTTATATTCTGCAGTCCGCGCTCTGAATCAAAAAAAAAAAAAGAAAAATGCGAAAGTATATCTAATCGACTTTATTCATGCGTCAGCCTCTGAATCGAAAAAAAAAAGAACATGCGAAATTATTCTCCCCTGCACTTTTATTTCTACAGTCAAAGCATAATCGAAAAAATAAAAAAGAAAAAATGCGAAAGATTCCCCATGGGAATTTAAATTCTGCATCCGCACTCTGATCGAAAAAAAAAAATGCGAAATGTATTCTCCAACTGCCGATTTTTATTCTGCAGTCCGCGCTCTGAATCGAAAAAAAAAATGAAAAAGTATTCTCCCACCGGACTTTATATTTCTGCAGTCCGCGCTCTGAAACAAAAAAAAAAAAGAAAAATGCGAAAGTATTCTCCCATGCGACTTTTATTTGCTGTCGGCGCCTGAATCGAAAAAAAAAATAAAAGAAAACAATGCGAATCTCTCAACTGCGGACTTTTATTTCTGCAACCGCAAAAATGAATCGAAAAAAAACAAAAAATAAAAAATGCGAAGTATTCTCCATGCGACTTTTTATTTCTGCATCCCCGCTCGAAAAAAAAAAAAGATAAAATGCGAAAGTATTCTCCCTGCGGACTTTTTATTTCTGCAGTCCGCGCTCTGAATCGAAAAAAAAAGAAAAAATGCAAAGTATTCTCCCACTGCGACTTTATATTTCTGCAGTCCGCGCTCTGAATAAAAAAAAAAAAGAAAAATGCGAAAGTATTCTCCCACGCGGACTTTTTATATTCAGTCGCGCTCTGAATGAAAAAAAAAAAAAAATGCGAAAGTATTTCCACTGCGGACTTTTATTTCTGCATCCGGCTTCGAAAAAAAAAAAGAAAAATGCGAAGTATTCTCCACTGCGGACTTTTTTTCTGCAGTCCCTCTGAATGAAAAAAAAAGAAAAAATGCGAAGTATTCTCCACTGCGACTTTTATTCTGCAGTCCCGCTCATGAAAAAAAAAAAAAAAAATGCAAAGTATTCTCCACTGCGACTTTATATTTGCAGTCCGCGCTCTAATCGAAAAAAAAAGAAATGCGAAGTATTCTCCGCGACTTTATTTCTCATCGGCTCTAACAAAAAAAAAAAAAGCGAAAGTATTCCCCTGGACTTTATTCTGCAGTCCCGCTCTGACAAAAAAAAAAAAATGGAATATCTCCACGCGACTTTTATTTCTGCAGTCGCGCTCTGAACAAAAAAAAAAAAAATGCGAAGTATTCTCCACTGCGATTTTTATTTTGCTCGCGCTCTGAAAAAAAAAAAAATGAAAGTATCCACTGCGGACTTATTTCTGCGTCCGCGCTCTAACAAAAAAAAGAAAAATGCGAAGTATTCTCCACTGCGACTTTTTATTCTGCAGTCGGCTCTGAATCGAAAAAAAAAAAAAATGCGAAGTATTCTCCACTGCGGATTTTTATTTCTGCAGTCCGCGCTCTGAATCGAAAAAAAAAAAAAGAAAAATGCGAAAGTATTCTCCACTCGGACTTTTTATTTCTGCAGTCCCCTCTGAATCGAAAAAAAAAATATGCGAAAGTATTCTCCCACTGCGGACTTTTTATTTCTGCAGTCGCGCTCTGAATCGAAAAATAAAAAGAAAAATGCGAAAGTATTCTCCACTGCGGACTTTATATTTCTGCAGTCCGCGCTCTGAATAGAAAAAAAAAATGCGAAAGTATTCTCCACTGCGGATTTTTTTCTGCAGTCCGCGCTCTGAACAAAAAAAAAAGAAAATGCGAAGTATTCTCCCACTCGGACTTTTATTTTGCAGTCCGCGCTCTGAATCGAAAAAAAAAAAAAGAAAAATGCGAAAGTATTCTCCACTGCGGACTTTTATTTCTGCAGTCCGCGCTCTGAATCGAAAAAAAAGGAAAAATGCGAAAGTATTCTCCCACTGCGGACTTTAAATTTCTGCAGTCCGCGCTCTGAATCGAAAAAAAAAAAAAGAAAAAATGCGAAAGTATTCTCCCACTGCGGACTTTTTATTTCTGCAGTCCCCGCTCTGAAAAAAAAAAAAAAAATGCGAAAGTATTCTCCCTGCGGACTTTTTATTTCTGCAGTCGGCTCTGAACGAAAAAAAAAAGAAAAATGCGAAGTATTCTCCCACTGCGGACTTTATATTTCTGCAGTCCGCGCTCTGAATCGAAAAAAAAAAAGAAAAAATGCGAAAGTATTCTCCGCGGACTTTTATTTCTGCATTCCCGCTCTGAATCGAAAAAAAAAAAAGAAAAATGCGAAAAGTATTCCCCCACTACGGACTTTTTATTTCTGCAGTCCACGCTCTGAATCGAAAAAAAAAAAAGAAAATATGCGAAAGTATTCTCCCACTGCGGACTTTTTATTTCTGCAGTCCGCGCTCTGAATCGATAAAAAAAAAATGCGAAAGTATTCTCCAACTGCCGACTTTTTATTCTGCAGTCCGCGCTCTGAATCGAAAAAAAAAATGAGAAAGTATTCTCCCACTCCGGACTTTTTATTTCTGCAGTCCCCGCTCTGAAACAAAAAAAAAAAAAAAATGCGAAAGTATTCTCCCACTGCGGACTTTAATTTCTGCAGTCCGCGCTCTGAACGAAAAAAAAAGAAAAATGCGAAAGTATTCTCCCACTGCGGACTTTTTTTAATCTCAGTCCGCGCTCTGAATCGAAAAAAAAAAAAGAAAAAATGCGAAAGTATTCTCCACTGCGGACTTTTATTTCTGCAGTCCGCGCTCTGAATCAGAAAAAAAAAAAAAAAAAATGCGAAAGTATTCTCCACTGCGGACTTTTATTCTGCAGTCCGCGCTCTGAATCAAAAAAAAAAGAAAAATGCGAAAGTATTCTCCCACTGCGGACTTTTTATTTCTGCAGTCCGCGCTCTGAATCGAAAAAAAAAAAAAAAATGCGAAAGTATTCTCCCACTGCCGACTTTTATATTTCTGCAGTCCCGCTCTGAATCAAAAAAAAAAAGAGAAAAATGCGAAAGTATTCTCCCACTGCGGACTTTTTATTTCTGCAGTCCAGCGCTCTGAATCGAAAAAAAAAAAAGAAAAAATGCGAAAGTATTTTCCCACTGCGACTTTTTATTTTTGCAGTCCGCGACTCTGAATCGAAAAAAAAAAAAAAAATGCGAAAGTATTCTCCCACTGCGGACTTTATATTTCTGCAGTCCGCGCTCTGAATCGAAAAAAAAAAGAAAAAATGCGAAAGTATTCTCCCACTGCGGACTTTTTATTTCTGCAGTCCGCGCTGTGAATCGAAAATAAAAAATGCGAAAGTATTCTCCCACTGCGACTTTATATTTCTGCAGTCCGCGCTCTGAATCAAAAAAAAAAGATAAATGCGAAAGTATTATCCTACTGCGGACTTTTTATTTATGCTGTCAGCGCTCTGAATCGAAAAAAAAAAAAAAAGAAAACAATGCGAAAGTATTTTCCCACTGCCGACTTTTTATTTCTGCAGTCCAAGCTCTGAATCGAAAAAAAAAAGAAAAATTGCGAAAGTATTCTCCCACTGCGGACTTTTTATTTCTGCAGTCCGCGTTCTGAATCGAAAAAAAAAAAGAAAAAATGCGAAAGTATTCTCCCACTGCGGACTTTTTATTTCTGCAGTCCGCGCTCTGAATCGAAAAAAAAAAGAAAAAAATGCGAAAGTATTCTCCCACTGCGGACGTTAAATTTCTGCAGTCCGCGCTCTGACACGAAAAAAAAAAAGAAAAAATGCGAAAGTATTCTCCCACTGCGGACTTTATATTTCTGCAGTCCGCGCTCTGAATCGAAAAAAAAAAGAAAAAATGCGAAAGTATTCTCCCACTGCGGACTTTTTTTTTCTGCAGTCCGCGCTGTGAATCGAAAATAAAAAATGCGAAAGTATCTCCCACTGCCGACTTTATATTTCTGCAGTCCGCGCTCTGAATCAAAAAAAAAAGATAAAATGCGAAAGTATTATCCTACTGCGGACTTTTTATTTATGCTGTCAGCGCTCTGAATCGAAAAGAAAAAAAAAAGAAAACAATGCGAAAGTATTTTCCCACTGCCGACTTTTTATTTCTGCAGTCCAAGCTCTGAATCGAAAAAAAAAATAAAAAATGCGAAAGATTCTCCACTGCGGACTTTAAATTTCTGCAGTCCCGCTCTCAAACGAAAAAAAAAAAGATATAATGCGAAAGTATTTTCCAACTGCGGACTTTATATTTCTGCAGTCCGCCCTCTAAATCGAAAAAAAAAAGAAAAAATGCGAAAGATTCTCCCACTGCGGACTTTTTATTAGTCCTAATCAATAAAATAAATAATACACATTTATATCGCCATGTCTCGTCGATATAAAATCACAATGCGATTTTTTGCTGTGGCCTTCACAAAAAAATAATTATACAATTTTGCAGTCGTAAAAAAAAAAAATAAAAATAACAAACGACATGACAATTTTCATAGCCTAATCGAAAAAAAATAAAAAATGGAATTCTCATGAGATTTTTATATATAAATAAAAACAATTATATCCATTCGAAACACGACTTTACAATATATAGTCTTGAAAAAAAAGAATTCCTTTTTACCAAAGATTTTAGGTCATAAAATAAGAAATGCGACTTAATGGACTTTGCACTCCCTCAGACCACGTGGTAGTTCATTCCAAATTTGGGGCCGAAACAAGCAAACGATCTATCACCAAATTTTGTTCTTGATCTTTTTTCCGAAATTTTCGTTTGGTCATTACATGATCTTAAAGTGTTAATTTTCAAATTTACACATGACCACGTGATCTTGAGATATGCCGGTGCTATACAGCCAAACACTTATAAACAAGACACGCTGCTTTGTAATATGTGCGCTTTTCAATGGGCAACCAGTGGAGAGAGGCCAACAAAGGGGTTGCATGATCAAATTTTTTTTTGCCAAAAACTAATCTTGCAGCACTGTTTTGCAGTAGTTGCAATTGTTTAATAGAAGCTGAGGCAAGTTGACAACAGCGAGTTACAATAGTCTGTTTCGAAAAAATGAGGAAACAACCAATGTTTTACATGTTCCAATTGCAATTACTGACGGATCGAACTGATTTTCTTCAATTGAAAGTAAAAGATTACAGAGAGCAGAAATGTGAGCTGACATTTCATTTCTGATCAAAATAGACACCCAAATTTTTCACAGTCTTTGAAACTTTGATCTTTTCACCCCAATAACACTCAAGACATCATTCACTTCAACAGCCCTCTATTTCCACAATCATCACTTCTGTTTTTGACTCATTCATTTTCAACTTGTTTGCATCCATCCACTCTTTCACATCCGTCACACATTCTTCCACACGTTTCACAATATTTTCGAGATTTTTAGTTTTATCAGTAGCATAAAGTTGCGTATCATCTGCATAGAGATGATAGCGCAGCCCATGACCAGTGATGACATTAGATAATGGAGAAGTATACAAAACAAAAAGAATTGGACCCAAAACAGAGCCTTGAGGAACACCAAAAGACAATGTATGTTGACGAGAAAGTTTATCTAAAATCATAACCTGTTGCTTTCTGCCATCTAAATAAGATTCAAACCACTGCAAGACAGTCCCAGACAAGCCAAATGTTATATTAAGTCGTTTAATGAGAATACCATGATCAAT
Source organism: Berghia stephanieae (assembly GCF_034508935.2). Taxonomy (NCBI): domain Eukaryota; kingdom Metazoa; phylum Mollusca; class Gastropoda; order Nudibranchia; family Aeolidiidae; genus Berghia; species Berghia stephanieae. The sequence goes on from NW_027622132.1 coordinate 6,374, forward strand.
AGTATCAAACGCCGCCGAAAGGTCTAACAATGTCAGAAGAGAAACAGAACCTTTATCTAAAACATCAAGCAAATCACTCGCAACACAGCACAGAGCAGTTTCTGTGCTGTGGTAAGAACGATAAGCTGACTGAAATTTTTCCCATAGATTGTTTTCATGGAGATGTTGTGAAAGACGTCTGAGTACAACTTTTTCAAGGATTTTAGAAAGAAATGGCAGATTTGAGACGGGACGGTAGTTACTAAGGTCATTTACATTGAGATTTTGCTTTTTTATGAGAGGCTTTACAATTGCATGTTTATAGATATCTGGGACTTGTCCTGAGATAAGTGACTGATTTATAATATAAGTTATGCAAGGTAACAATTCAGGAAGACATAATTTCAAAATATTAGTTGGTAAAGGATCTAAATCACATGACTTCGAGGAAGATGAAAAAATTATTTTAGAAATTTCTTCTTCAGTTGTTTCTTTAAAACAAGAGAATCCCTGTGAACCCGAAAAAGGGTGGAAATTTATATCTTCATTTTGCACGAGGTCCAAATTGTTCCGAATTTTCGATATTTTTCCCGAAAAGAAATCTGAAAATGCATCCGGCTGCTTTTCTACCGGGATATTAGTGGGTAGACACATGCCCTTTTCTTCCCCTAAAAGTTCCTTTGAAACAGAGAAAAATTCCTTAGTGTCCCTCACTGATGACAGTTTTGTGTTATAATAGTTTCTTTTTGCTCTTTTGCAGGTGGTTTTATACTTATGCTTTTTGCTATATATATCAGCCGGTCAATCTCAAGGCCCGATTTTCTCCACGATGCCTCTGCATTCCTTTTTTCCCTTTTGGCAGTTTTTTCACTCTGGTTAAACCACGGAGACGGTTTCCTGGAATTTATTATTCTAGTTGTCTTTGGCGCATGCCTGTCGATGACGTTGCGCAGTACCTCGTCTGTTTTCTGTGCTGATGGTATATCCATTCTTCCTAGTTCCTCTGACAGATTGTTTTTGAAGGAACTAATGTCTATTTTTTTGGTATCCCTAGACACTATCTTGACTTTCTTTGCTTTCTCTTTGATGCATTTGAGAGTTGCCAGAATCAGATTGTGGTCTGAAATTTCTTTTTTGATATTTTTAATTGATTCAACAAGCGAGGGTGTGTCAATGATGAACCAGTCCAAGATGTGCCCCAATCTTTGAGTTGGAGAGGTCACTAACTGAGTGAGGCCATGTTCATTCAGCATATTTTTTATAATTTTAACGAGACTATTCTGATCAACATCAAACTGAATATTAAAATCTGCAGTCCCCACTCTAAATCAAAAAAAAAATGCGAAAGTATTCTCCCACTACGGACTTTTTATTTCTGCAGTCCGCGCTCTAAATCGAAAAAAAAAAATAAAAAAATGCGAAAGTATTCTCCACTGCGGACTTTTCATTTCTGCAGTTCCGCTCTGAAAAAAAAAAAAAGTTAAATGCCGAAAGTATTCTCCCCTGCGGACTTTTTATTTCTGCAGTCTGTGCTCTGAAACGAAATAAAAAGATAAAATCAAAGTATTCTCCCACTGCGGACTTTATATTTCTGCAGTCCCGCTCTGAAAAAAAAAAAAAGAAAAATGCGAAAGTATTCTCCCACTGCGGACATTTTTTATTCTGTCGGCGCTCTGAATGAAAAAAACAAAGAAAAAATTGCGAAAGTATTCTCCACTGCGGACTTTTTATTTCTGCAGTCCCCCGTCTGAAACAAAAAAAAAGATAAAATGCGGAATATTCTCCCACTGCAGACTTTATATTCTGCAGTCCGCGCTCTGAAGAAAAAAAAAAGAAAAATGCGAGAGTATTCTCCATATGCGGACTTTTATATTTCTGCAGTCCGCGTTCTGAATCGAAAAAAAAAGAAAAAAATGCGAAAGTATTCTCCCACTGCGGACGTTAAATTTCTGCAGTCCGCGCTCTGACACGAAAAAAAAAAGAAAAAATGCGAAAGTATTCTCCCACTGCGGACTTTATATTTCTGCAGTCCGCGCTCTGAATCGAAAAAAAAAAAGAAAAAATGCGAAAGTATTCTCCCACTGCGGACTTTTTATTTCTGCAGTCCGCGTTGTGAATCGAAAAAAAAAAAAAAAATGCGAAAGTATTCTCCCACTGCGGACTTTATATTTCTGCAGTCCGCGCTCTGAATCGAAAAAAAAAAAGAAAAAATGCGAAAGTATTCTCCCACTGCGGACTTTTTATTTCTGCAGTCCGCGCTGTGAATCGAAAATAAAAAATGCGAAAGTATTCTCCCACTGCCGACTTTATATTTCTGCAGTCCGCGCTCTGAATCAAAAAAAAAAATGATAAAATGCGAAAGTATTATCCTACTGCGGACTTTTTATTTATGCTGTCAGCGCTCTGAATCGAAAAAAAAAAAAAAGAAAACAATGCGAAAGTATTTCCACTGCCGACTTTTTATTTCTGCAGTCCAAGCTCTGAATCGAAAAAAAAAATAAAAAATGCGAAAGATTCTCCCACTGCGGATTTTTTATATCTGCAGTCTGCACTCTGATCGAAAAAAAATAAAAAATGCGAATGTATTCTCCAACTGCCGATTTTTTATTCTGCAGTCCGCGCTCTGAGTCGAAAAAAAAAATGAGAAAGTATTCTCCCATTCGGACTTTTATTTCTGCAGTCCGCGCTCTGAAACAAAACAAAAAAAAATGCGAAAGTATTCTCCCACTGCAGACTTTTTATGTATGCTGTCGGCGCTCTGAATCGGAAAAAAAAAATAAAAAGAAAGCAATGCAAAGTACTCTCCACACTGCGGACTTTTTATTTCTGCAGTCCGCGCTCTGAATCGAAAAAAAAAGAAAACAATGCGAAAGTATTCTCCCACTGCGGACTTTTTATTTCTGCAGTCCCCGCTCTGAAACAAACAAAAAAAGATAAAATGCGAAAGTATTCTCCCACTGCGGACTTTTTATATCTGCAGTCCGCGCTCTGAATCGAAAAAAAAAATGAAAAAATGCGAAAGATTCTCCCACTGCGGATTTTTTATATCTGCAGTCCGCACTCTGAACCTAAAAAAAAAAAAGAAAAAAAGTGCGAAAGTATTCTCCCACTGCGGACTTTATATTTCTGCAGTCCGCGCTGTGAATCGAAAAAAAAAATAGATAAAATGCGAAAGTATTCTCCGCGGACTTTATATTTCTGCAGTCCCGCTCTGAATCGAAAAAAAAAAGAAAGAATGCGAAAGTATTCCCCCATTGCGGACTTTTTATTTCTGCAGTCCACGCTCTGAATCGAAAAAAAAAAAAAGAAAAAATGCGAAAGTATTCTCCAACTGCCGACTTTTTATATTTTCAGTCCGCGCTCTGAATCGAAAAAAAAAAGAAAAATGCGAAAGTATTCTCCCACTGCGATTTTTATTTTCACTCCGCGCTCTCAATCGATAAAAAAAAGAAAAAATGCGAAAGTATTCTCCAACTGCCGGACTTTTTATTTCTGCAGTCCGCGCTCTGATCGAAAAAAAAAAAAAAAATGGAAAGTATTCTCCACTGCCGGACTTTTTATTTCTGCAGTCCGCGCTCTGAAACAAAAAAAAAAAGAAAAATGCGAAAGTATTCTCCCACTGCGACTTTTATTTTGCTGTCGCGCTCTGAATCGAAAAAAAAAAAAAGAAAACAATGCGAAAGTATCTCCACTGCGGACTTTTTATTTCTGCAGTCCGCCTCTGAATCGAAAAAAAAAAAGAAAAAATGCGAAAGTATTCTCCCATCTGCGACTTTTTATGTATGCAGTCCGCGCTCTGAATCGAAAAAAAATTAAAGAAAAAATGTGAAAGTATTCTCTCCACTGCGGACTTTTTATTTCTGCAGTCCGCGCTCTGAATCGAAAAAAAAAAAGAAAAAATGCGAAAGTATTCTCCCTGCGGACTTTTATTTCTGCAGTCCCCGCTCTGAAACAAAAAAAAAAAGTTAAATGCGAAAGTATTCTCCCTACTGCGGACTTTTTATTTCTGCAGTCTGGCTCTGAATCGAAAATAAAAAAGATAAAATGCAAAGTATTCTCCCACTGCGGACTTTATATTTCTGCAGTCCGCGCTCTGAATCAAAAAAAAAAAGAAAAATGCGAAAGTATTCTCCACTGCGGACATTTTATTATTCTGTCGGCGCTCTGAATGGAAAAAAAAAAAAAAAAAATGCGAAAGTATTTCCCACTGCGGACTTTTATTTCTGCAGTCCCGCGTCTGAAACGAAAAAAAAGATAAAATGCGGAAGTATTCTCCCACTGCGGACTTTTTATATCTGCAGTCCGCGCTCTGAATCGAAAAAAAAAAAAAAATGCGAAAGTATTCTCCACTGCGGACTTTAAATTTCTGCAGTCCGCGCTCTGAAATCGAAAAAAAAAGAAAAAATGCGAAGTATTCTCCGCGGACTTTATATTTCTGCAGTCCGTGCTCTGAATCAAAAAAAAAAAAAAAAATGCGAAAGTATTCTCCCTGCGGACTTTATTTCTGCAGTCCGCGCTCTGAAACGAAAAGAAAAAGAAAAAATTGGAAATATTCTCCCACTGCGACTTTTTATTTCTGCAGTCCCGCTCTGAATCGAAAAAAAAAAAGAAAAATGCGAAAGTATTCTCCCACTGCGGACTTTTAAATTTCTGCAGTCCGCGCTCTGAATCGAAAAAAAAAGAAAAATGCGCAAGTATTCTCCCACTGCGACTTTTTATTTCTGCAGTCCGCGCTCTGAATCGAAAAAAAAAAAAAAGAAAAATGCGAAGTATTCTCCTGCGGACTTTATATTTCTGCATTCCGCGCTCTGAATCGAAAAAAAAAAAAAGAAAAATGCGAAAGTATTCTCCCACTGCGGACTTTTTATTTCTGCAGTCCGCGCTCTGAATCGAAAAAAAAAAAAAAATGCGAAAGTATTCTCCCACTGCGGAATTTTTATTCTGCAGTCGCGCTCTGAATCGAAAAAAAAATAGAAAAGCGAAAGTATTCTCCACTGCCGGACTTTATATTTCTGCAGTCCGCGCTCTGAAACAAAAAAAAAAAAAAAAATGCGAAAGTATTCTCCCACTGCAGGGCTTTTTATTTATGCTGTCAGTCGCGCTCTGAATCGAAAAAAAAATAAAAAAAAATGCGAAAGTATCTCCACTGGACTTTTTATTTCTGCAGTCCGCGCTCTGAATCAAAAAAGAAAAGAAAGAAAAAATGCGAAAGTATTCTCCCACTGCGGATTTTTATTTACTGCAGTCCCGCTCTGAATCGAAAAAAAAAAAGAAAGAATGCGAAAGTATTCTCCCACTGCGGACTTTATATTTCTGCAGTCCGCCCTCTAAATCGAAAAAAAAAAGAAAAAATGCGAAAGATTCTCCCACTGCGGACTTTTTATATAATAATAATAATAATAATACACATTTATATAGCGCTCATTCTCGTGTAAAACACAAGCTCTGGGCACTTTACAATATAAATATCAATTTTAAGTGAAAAAATAAAAAAATAAAATAATAACAACAATAACAATTCATAGCCAAATCAAGGATTCATATAGAGTCAAGAAAAACAAATACAGTAAAAATGTGTCTTGAGATTCTTTTTAAAAGTAGGTAAAGACTTGCACTCCTCAGACCACGTGGTAGTTCATTCCAAATCTTGGGGCCGAAACAAGCAAACGATCTATCACCAAATTTTGTTCTTGATCTTTTTTCCGAAATTTTCGTTTGGTCATTACATGATCTTAAAGTGTAATTTTCAAATTTACACATGACCACGTGATCTGTGAGATATGCCGGTGCTATACCAGCCAAACACTTATAAACAAGACACGCTGCTTTGTAATATGTGCGCTTTTCAATGGGCAACCAGTGGAGAGAGGCCAACAAAGGGGTTGCATGATCAAATTTTTTTTTGCCAAAAACTAATCTTGCAGCACTGTTTTGCAGTAGTTGCAATTGTTTAATAGAAGCCTGAGGCAAGTTGACAAGCAGCGAGTTACAATAGTCTAGTTTCGAAAAAATGAGGGAAACAACCAATGTTTTACATGTTCCAATTGCAATATACTGACGGATCGAACTGATTTTCTTCAATTGAAAGTATAAAGATTTACAGAGAGCAGAAATGTGAGCTGACATTTTCATTTCTGAATCAAAATAGACACCCAAATTTTTCACAGTCTTTGAAACTTTGATCTTTTACCCCCAATCAACACCTCAAGACCATCATTCACCTTCAACAGCCCTCTATTTCCCACAATCATCACTTCTGTTTTTGACTCATTCATTTTCAACTTGTTTGCATCCATCCACTCTTTCACATCCGTCACACATTCTTCCACACGTTTCACAATATTTTCGAGATTTTTAGTTTTATCAGTAGCATAAAGTTGCGTATCATCTGCATAGAGATGATAGCGCAGCCCATGACCAGTGATGACATTAGATAATGGAGAAGTATACAAAACAAAAAGAATTGGACCCAAAACAGAGCCTTGAGGAACACCAAAAGACAATGTATGTTGACGAGAAAGTTTATCTAAAATCATAACCTGTTGCTTTCTGCCATCTAAATAAGATTCAAACCACTGCAAGACAGTCCCAGACAAGCCAAATGTTATATTAAGTCGTTTAATGAGAATACCATGATCAATAGTATCAAACGCCGCCGAAAGGTCTAACAATGTCAGAAGAGAAACAGAACCTTTATCTAAAACATCAAGCAAATCACTCGCAACACAGCACAGAGCAGTTTCTGTGCTGTGGTAAGAACGATAAGCTGACTGAAATTTTTCCCATAGATTGTTTTCATGGAGATGTTGTGAAAGACGTCTGAGTACAACTTTTTCAAGGATTTTAGAAAGAAATGGCAGATTTGAGACGGGACGGTAGTTACTAAGGTCATTTACATTGAGATTTTGCTTTTTTATGAGAGGCTTTACAATTGCATGTTTATAGATATCTGGGACTTGTCCTGAGATAAGTGACTGATTTATAATATAAGTTATGCAAGGTAACAATTCAGGAAGACATAATTTCAAAATATTTTTGGTAAAGGATCTAAATCACATGACTTCGAGGAGATGAAAAAATTTTTTAGAAATTTCTTCTCTTTTTTTCTTTTAAAACAAAGAATCCCTGTGAACCCGAAAAAGGGTGGGGAAATTTTTTCTTCTTTTTCACGAGGCCAAATTGTTCCAATTTTCTAAAATTTTTTCCCCAAAAGAAAACGAAAAGCATCCCCCTGCTTTTCTACCGGGGGATTTGGGTAAACATGCCCTTTTTCTTCCCCTAAAAGTTCCCCTTTTAACAGAGAAAAATTCCTTATGTCCCTCACTGATGACTTTTGTGTTAAAATAGTTTCTTTTTGCTTTTTGCGGGGGTTTTATCTACTTTTTTTTGTATAATATCAGCCGGTCAATCTCAAGGCCCATTTTCCCACGATGCCTCTGATTCCTTTTTCCCTTTTGGGAGTTTTTTCACTCTGGTTAAACCACGGAGACGGTTTCCCGGAAATTTTTTTTTCTAGTTGTCTTTGGGGGCATCCGTCGAGACGTTGCCATACCCTCTCTTTTTCTGTGCTGATGGTATATCCCTTCTTCCTAGTTCCCCCTTTACGTTGTTTTTGAAGGACTAATGTCTTTTTTTTTGGTATCCCAAACTTTCTTACTTTCTTTGCTTTTTTCTTTTATGCAAATTGAAGTTGCCAAATCAATTGTGGTCTGAAATTTTTTTTTTTGATATTTTTAAATTTATTCAACAAACGGGTGTGTCAATGAAACAGTCCAAATGTGCCCCAATCTTTGATTTTGGGGAGGTCACTAACGAGTGAGGCCTGTTCT
>NW_027622133.1:5000-7500 GCF_034508935.2 Berghia stephanieae
AACTTACCTATTTGTTCTCAATAAAATGTCGCCAATAAAAAATGGACCAAACATCTTGTCACATTTTCTTTTACACCACCACAATAGAATTTTGGTTTCCTTGTCATTTATTGACATTTTCAAATTCTATCAACGTATATGCCCTTCTACTTCTTTGTAATTTCTACCCTAGCCTTGTGTGAAAAAACCCTATTTAAGATCAGTGTGTTCTGGAGGTAAAACAAAATCACGCGATCAACCTGTCGTTATATTTTTGTCTCTTTACCTAAAAGAAGCGAATCGTATTGAGAGAATGAAGTAACAATACAGATGTACAGTCATATTGGATTCAAAATAGTGGGCGCTGTGAATGACGAATTTGATATTAATGTATGTTTTCTCGAACAACTTGGTCGTATTGGACATTCAGGCAGCGGGAGTTCTCAGTGTAACAACTTTCAAGGTTTTAATCCACGACCCAGATACAACGGAGAGGCCATTTTGCACACATTATCCTTATTCTTTCTGAGATGATTGTCACATTTAACTCCGAAAACGTGACTTGCACGTGATAGATCGCAAGTTTATTTTGTATCTTGATATGCGCTTTTTTATACCCTTTAATTTTCTGGGGGAAAACGATTTAACTGTAGCGTAATAGCAAAAATATTTTGAGGCGTCCGTATTATCCTTTCTATTATAAACAAAATAAACAAACAAACAAAACAAAATAAAATAAATAATATATAAAATAATAATAAATAAACTTAGGAATTCTATAATTTTTATCCTCAGAACAAAACGATAATTCTTTTTGTCAAATCATTAAATTGGAGAATCAATCAGTGGTAAGAAATGATATAGGTGATGTTATTGGAATGACATAATAATAATGATGATGATGTTGATGATGATGATAATGATGATGATGATGATGATGATGATGATGATGATGATGATGATGATGATGATCATCATGAGTTGATGATGATGATAATTAATAATAATAATAATAATAATAATAATAATAATAATAATAATAATAATAATAATAATAATAATAATAATAATAATAATAATAATGATAATAATAATAATCAACAAACCGCCGCTAATCGCCTACAGACGGGATCGTAATTTGAGGGACATACTAGTTAGGAGCCGCTTGACGATGGATATGGCCGGTAATCAACGTAAGACGGAGCCTTGTGGACGTTGCAGATGCAGGACATGCCAACACTTATTCGTGGACAATTCTATCAAATTCCCGGATAAAGTGTGGTACATCCGACACTCATTCACCTGCACGAATCGTAACCTAATTTACGCTATAATCTGCAAACGTTGCCACAAGACATACGTGGGAGAAACTGGCAAGAGACTAAGTGAACTAAGCGACAGGTTTGGGCAACATCTGCGGCCTATTGAAAACGACGAGGACAAATCTTTCGCCCACCACTTCAATGGGTCCAGCCATTGAGGATTACACGACATCCAAGTTGCCGTCTTTCAGTTCTGTCACACCACTAAACAACATAGAAAATATAGGGAGGCAGAACTGATACTAAAACTGAACACCCTTTCACCTCACGGCATGAACTCGAGACTGGACCTAATTTAAATATTATACTACCTTTGTCTCTTGCCCTCCCCCCCCCCCCCCCCCCCCCGGCCATCCATCGTCATTTCCTTTTGTTATATATCAGTATCATTACAACTTTGACTACCACAACTACTACCACCACCACTACTACTACTACTACTCCTACTCTACTACTACTACTACTACTACTACTACTACTACTACTACTACTACTACTACTACTACTACTACTACTACTACTACTAACTACTACTAATACTGCTGCTGCTTCTGCTACTTATAATAATAATAATAATAATAATAATAATAATAATAATAATAATAATAATAATAATAATAATAATAATAATAATAATAATAAAAGTACTTACTGTTCCTTCTGCTACTGCTGCTGCCACTAATGATTATACTTATACCGACATCCCTTATTTATTATTATTTTTTAAAAATATTTTTTGTATTTATTTTGAATTCCATTATATTTATTTTCCAACAATAGTCTACAGGTTTTTATATTTCATTTTCTAAACTGCATTACACAGTTCCTCCCCGCCTCCCCTCTTTTCACTTAATTAATTGCACACTTTTTAGAAATATCTAGTATGCTATTTTAATTCGTGCTTCCTTACAAAGGAGCATAATATTTCCTGCCAACCAATGTTTTGTTTTTCATCTTAACTACGCCCCTACCACATTATCTCATTCATCTGTGGTGTTTCATTCATCCTGTTTTATTGATAAAGGGGAAACCCGAAACGTTCATTTGATCTGTTTTTGTAATTAAATTGAAGCTTACATTCAACTTCACGTTATTAATTATTTTTTTGAGCTTCGAGCAGCAACATTTCCACTAATAATTGATGAACAAACGCAGGTGCGGTGGTGTTTAAAAAACAACCAACCACAAAATTATTAAAT
>NW_027622133.1:12500-14148 GCF_034508935.2 Berghia stephanieae
GAAATTACCATATTTCAAAAATTGCATAACAAATTTACAAATTTACGTATAGAGTTGAAAAAAAAAATTTAAATTTGAAATCTTTTCAGTTTTTGATAGAAAAGTGATATTATTCAATTACAATTACAGTAAATATTTTTTCCCCCAAGTCTCTTCACGTATAGGGAAGAAAAGGGGGAAACGTTTTTCCCGAAAGTGCTTGCCCACGGATTTACCTCCCTGGTGTCTGCAATTTATCAAAATGTGATTTTGAATTCTTTGGCCCAAAAAAAAAAAAAAAATAAAAAAAAATAGCTAATAGAAAAGTCCGCGGTCGAACCCATTGCCCTTTTCTATAATTCGCCTCACGCGTTTCCCCCAGAGGGTTTAACGTAAAATTTTTCCCCCCACGTGATACCCCAGTGAGTAATGAGATTAGACAGCGTAGGGAAATTTTTCACCTAAAATCAAACTGTGATAAGATGTTGCACCTGAAGTTAATCAAATGTTGTTTTTCCATTTCTATCAAAAAGAAGAAAGAAGAGAAAAGAAAAGAAGAAAAAGAAGAAGAAAAAAGAAGAAGAAGAAAAAGAAAAAGAAGAAGAAAAAGAAAAAGAATTAAAGGATTTAACAAACAAAAAACGAAAAGGGGAAATTTCAAAAACAAGAAAAAACCTACGGTTCAAATTGGGAATTTAAGTTTTTTTAACCCTTTGATGAAAAATTTCCCCGTCTTTGTTTCAGGATTGTTTAAATAATTTAAAAAAATGAAGGTGGGTCATTTTTTCATTTTGGCATGTTTTAATTTTTTCCCATCATAAAGTATAAACATAAAGGTCATTTTCACCCTTTCAAAAGCAGTTTACGAGAGTCGAATTTCTTTTGATTCTTGACAACCCCAAAAATTTGGTTGGGCCCAATCGAAGGAAAAATGTTTGTGAACGGTGGGATTTTCTTTTAAAACAATGTTTGGGGGGAAAAATTTGTACAATGGGGGGTTTCTCGTTTAAAAAACAATTGATTGAAGTTTGATTCTTATGATGTCAAATCCTAAATTGGGAATGCGATTCGAAAGTTTTGTTTGTGAGGGTTTTTGTGAACTTCTCCCTGTTTTTTTTTTTTTTTCTTGGATTTTCGATTATCAAAACCATTTTGAAAAAAATTAATTTTTTAAAAAAAATTTCAAACATCTTCAAAGATTATTTAGTTTTAGTTATCATAAAAGCCGATTTTGTCGGATAATTTTTTAAAATCCCAATTTATTAAGTATAACAAAGGGGGTGAGAAAAACTAGGTTCTCCCTTTTTTTAAAACATATAACAGCGTTAGAGGAAAGCGGTCGACTCCGTTTAAAAAAAAAAGTCAAACATCGGTCAAAAATCATGTATTTTCCTGTTTGTTTTTTCGATTTTAAAAAAAAATTTTTTCATTTTAAATTTTATATACTAGTAAAAGCCGCAAATTAGGGGGAAAAACTTTTTTTTGATATTCCAGAATCATTTTTATTTGTTAAAAATTTAAACCTTTTTCGTGCATCTTCCCAAATTATGCACCCCCCCCCCCCCCCCTTTTTTTTTTTTTCAGCAACCCCAAATTTCCCAAAAAACCCATACACCACAAATTACACCACAAACACAACACACACACACACCACGCACCACATAAAAAC
>NW_027622134.1:0-14158 GCF_034508935.2 Berghia stephanieae
GATCTATTTATTTCTATTTCAAAACAAAAATATGGCGTCTTTCACTGATTTGTTATGTGGCAGAGGTCTCCACAAATCTAACATACCTCTTCCAAAGGAATAATGGTAGAAAAGTATATAACAGAAGGAATTATGACAGTTACTTGTCCAGGCCTTAAATTATTGGAATCTATTCCTCTCTATCGCTGTCATGTAGCTGATGTGCATACGATCTGTCTATTGATTTATTTTCATAGTTCATAGCATGATGTGCTTTATTTTCTTCTTTTTTTTCCAGAGAAATACAAAAAGCCAAGGAGACCCTGTCCATACGTGGACATTGCAAACAAAACTCTCAAGGCATTTGATGAGGAAACACAAAGATGAGACAGAAGTTACAGAGGCCATGAAACAGCCTGTAAAGGAAAGGGATAGAACAATGGAATATCTCAAGAAAAAGGGCATTTTTTATTCAAACACTAGAAACAATTCAATAGTTATGCGTGAGAGAGCACAAGGTCACATGAAGTTGTTATGTGTGCTGCTGTAAGGGTTTTAACTCTGGACGAAGGGTTTATGAACACAAAAAGAAATGTAGTACTGAGCATGCTCTGTGTACTGGGGTTGTAAAATTTTATCCCTGGCTCCCAATGCAAGTAAAGAAATAAAGGAGAATATTCTTGACAAATTTCGGAATGATGAAGTGGAAATTTGTGTCGATCAGACAAAGCTATAGTATTGTTAGGAACAAAATTGTGGAGTAAAAGTTCAAAGAAGAGAGAAAAGTTATATGAGTGATTTACGCATCTTAGGAAATTTGATTTTAAAAACTAGGAAGAGAACAAATCAACCTTCTTTCTCTGGAGAGGACGTGGTGAAGCGTTGTAACTTTAATGAAATATCGCAAACCATTTCTGAAATGACTTTGAAAGAGGATGGGACATTGAAAGCAGGCTTGAAGCTTTCAATGATTTATATTGAAAAAGTTTAATTAATTTCTTAAAGGGAATATATAATGCAAAACAAAATGGAAGAATCCGCAAGATAGATTTGTTCAAAGCTGTCCTGGATTATAATTGGGATAGTATTTTTTTACAGCCAGAGTTCAATGTGAAGCAAAGAGAACAAATTTGAGAAAACCCAAAGAGATGCCATTAGAGAATGATATAAAGAAGCTACGGCAATTTATTACTGAAGAGATGGTCCGTATTTGTGAGGATGATTATCAATTATTTGATTCACATATGTTTGTTAGGCTTCGCAATGTCATCGTAGCTAGGCTTACAATGTTTAATGCGGGGAGAGGCGGAGAACCCGCAAGGATGTTGTTAAAAGACTGGAATGATGCAGATTCAGGTGTATGGGTTGATCCCCAGCTTGTACAACATGTCACTGATCCTCTGGAAAAAGCGTTACTTGAGAAGTATAAGCTGGCCTATCAGTCTGGAAAGGGAAGCAAGATGTTGGTCCCTGTGTTGATACCCAATGACACAATTCAGCCTTTAAGGAAACTTGCACAGGAGCGTAAAGCTGTTGATATTTCAGACAACCCTTTTTCTTTTTCCAAATACAGGAATATCCAAAGATCATGTAAGTGTTACATTGCCATCAAATATGTCACTTCCTTAGTAAAGGATTTAGAGAAACCCCAGTTGTTAATAGCTGATAAATTCAGGCACCGAGCTTCGACATTATTTGCCTTACTTGATGTCCCACAACACGAGAGAGATGTCTTCTATCGACATATGGACACAGTGAATCATCAATCAAAACATTTATCAGTGTCCACTTGCAATACGAGAAATAACAGAAGTTGGTCATTTTTTGGGTCAAATTGATAACTCAGCATCGGTTACTGGGGAAGGAAATTGTAACATTGAAACAAATGACTCTGTAGTGAATAGAGACTCAAATGCAAATTTTGGAACATCCATAGTAACAGCTGCAAATCAAGAAGAAATATTTGATGGTGAAGCAGGAGTGCCAAATCAGCTTACGTTTTCTTCAAAACAAACTGAACCCAAGAGGAATTCAAGCAAAAATCGAGATACATGTCATGGTCAGATGAGGATACAGATAGAGTCAAGTCATATTTTAAAAACTTTGTCGAAGATGTTTCAGCACATGGTTCAAGGGATCATTACCTAGAAAGTCTGAAATATTCTGTTCTTAAAACACCACAGGGTATTTTCACAAAAAGGAATCCCTGAAGGTACACTAATTAGTTTGGTGAAGACAAAGATTTTTAATGAAAGAAATAAATATAGAAGGAAAGAGCGTTTCAATCGGTGTAATGACAATCATGAATTTGATTTGTATTACATTCATTGTATTGTATAGTGTTATTGACATATTTTGGGGGTTTACAAAAACGTTTTATCTTTATATAGTACAATCTGTTCATCATTGCAATATCCTTTTTTATATTATATGAACATTCATTTGCTCAGCTTGAGAGACAAATGCTTTGTAGAACCATAGCTGCCAACCGTTCTGTTAAAAACGGATTTGTTCCGTATTTGACTTCCTGAGTCCGTAAGTGCTTATTTTTAGTTCAAAATCCGTATTTTGTAATTTTTGACTAATTTTTGGTAAAAAAGCCATGTGAGCCTAATGAATTATTATTATTGATCCATTATTATTACTATTACTACTACTACTATTGTTGTTATTATTATTATCATTATTATTGGTGTCCAGTGAGAGCATAATCTCCATTTGTGTAGCTCTTTAATTTGAATTATGCCTCTATCATAAATGATTTTCAACAATTAAAAAAGTTCCATTCGTTTATATGACGCCTGTATTTTACTCAAACCTTTCATAATGTATTGGAGATTTGCATAGGATATGGATGTTAGCCTCGATATACTTTGAATATTCTAAGACAGTATTGATACTTTCACTATTTGTTACAAATATTATTTTAATTAAGAATAAAATTAAATCCACCTTTTTGATTGGAAGGTATTCAATAAGAAAATCAATTGCTTATATTGATTAAAGATGACAATGATTATTTCCCTTTATTAATTTATGAAATATATAAATTTAATCCCAAAAACATCTTCATCTGATTTTAATTTTTTTTTTTTCAAGCAAGCTTTTGTAACGGTTTAGGTTCAAGAAAAATAAGTATACTCCATTTTTAGGTGTGTTTATCTTGTCAAAGTAAAGAAGTAGGAATTCTCTAATATTTAGAGGTGCATTTTACTATAACTACTATTATAGTATACTACTTAAAGACCATTATGTTGCATGAAAGAAAACATATATGCAATCGTCTACTTTTTATCTGAACTCACCTAATTTTTACCCCAAAACGCCCTCTCAAGTGATGTACCAGGTTGGTAGTTATGCATTTCTAACCATCTTAAGTTATTTCATTTATTTTACAATTGTGCTTCTTGTGTATTGGTCCTTATCAAAGTTGAGGCAGTTGAATTCTTTCTTTATATTGTCCGTTCTGAATTTTGATCTCATTGTGGAAAGCTCCCATAGCGGCAGGGAGGTACACACTGTGTCTTCTATCCCCTTATATCTGTTTTCCAACATGCTTTCAGTCTTTGTCTTGGAATGAGATTACTTGTTTTTTTCCTGGCCCTCGCCGGAGTCCTAGCTGGGAGGGAAGCAGTCAAATGCATTTTATTGTTTTGGGAGATGATATTTTTTTCCTTGTAAATCATCTCTCTGTTATGTATTATTACTATATTTGTTATTTTTTAATGTATAATGTAAGCATTTGAGTGTGTTCCTCTTTGTTGGATTTTGTTCTTGTGTCCGGATAAGACTTATAGGTGATCTCAAACTAAGTACATTGGTGATACGCTCTTGGAATCTACATCTGATCCCTATTTGTTCCCAGTTCCCCTATGTCTTACTTTCTCTTGGATGCTTCAATTGTAATTCTAGAACTTTTTACTATCCAATTTTCTTCCTTTTTACTGGCGCTGATATAACCTAAATGTGTTGCAAGCGCCGTAAAACCCTTAAAAACAAAACAACAATCATTGTGGAAAGTGTCATTTTAACGATTCAAATGTGCTGGTACTAAACCCGATAATTGAGCAACATTTGGACTAGCCTCTGTCATCTCAAACTTGTTAGTGTTAGTAATAGTAATTAAAAAGGCTGACTTTTATATTGCGATTCGATGAAGGGGGGGGGGGGGGGGGGGGGGCTTCGCACACATCGCCCCTCATCCCGGGCCAAATGAGCGTTCCTTATTTTATTTTTGAAAAGTTGGCAGCTATGTAGAACTATCTGAAAGAATCAGATATGGCAGAATAAAAAGTCTTTCTACTAACCCTAACTTAATTGGCCAATGTAGCTTTATGTTCAGCATTTTCTAGATACCTAATGTAAAATTTCACTATTCTTTTATGATAATTTTAAGAGTTGCAATCTTTAGAGGTGACTGTCAAGAAATGACACCTCTGTGCATTTAATTTCATTCTTTCTTTATCCCCTCATCCTTAATCAGAATAATAATAATTAATAATGAAAAAAAAATGCAGCAACGACAGCTTAGAACGGCATAAAGTGCTTAAGAATTATTTTTTTTGCATTAAACTTTATTCAAACGATTTTCAACACTTTTGCTTCACAGTTTATGCTTTTTAACAAATGCAATTAAGCAACTTACCAGCAACAACAATTGGTTTGTTATCATTTGAGGTTTTCTCAGTAAAACTGTTTCTATCCTTTTATGTTGCACTGTACACATAGCAAACTTCATGCTTTTATTTGGTGACCAAAGACTTATGTGATACAGTGGATGAATGTTTGTGATGGCTTTTGGAACTGAAATAAACCTGCAATATGATTTGTAGACTTCTATCGTTATGTATCATTTTTCGTCAAATGTAAATGTAATTTTACACGAGCTTGATGTATCATAAAACCCACAATGAGCTCAACGTGCAGCTGTAGTACATTTATATGGACACGAACAACGTTGTTACAATTCAGTAACGTACTCCAATTAACACAAGTGAGACTGTAAATGAGACTTTTACAATGACTCTGCATCGCCACAAATATGGATTCGAACCCTGGCAACTCGGGCGTCAGACGAACTGTCTACCACGAAACCAAAGCAAGCATTGTGCAAGTTAAAGTGAATGAGATGTTGATTGAAGCCGTTCATTGTGTCCATCAGATCTGCTGTCCTATCCATCCAACTCCATTCACTGGGTGGGGTTCCCGACTTCCCATAATGGGCAGGGACGTACTCGTTGCGTCTTCTATCCCCCTATGTCTGTTTTCCAACTTGTTTTCTGTCTTTGTCTCGGGATGGGATTACTTGGTTTTGTCCAGGACCTGGCTGGGAGGGAAACAGTCAAATGTATAGTTCGAGTTTTGGGAGATTATATTTTTCCCTTGTAAATCATCTGTCTGTTATGCTCTTTATTGTTTTGTTTACATATTATTTATGCTTTGTAAACATTTGAGTGTATCCCTCTTTGTTGGGACCTGTGCTTGTGTCTGAATGAGACGTTTAGGTGATCTCAAACTAAGTACTTTGATAGTGGGCTCTTGGAATCTACTGTTTCCTATTTGAAACAAATCCCCTTTGCCTTACTTTTTCTTGGGTGCTCTAATTGTAGTTCCAGAACTTTTTACTATCCCATTTTCTTCCTTTTTACTGGCGCTGATATGACCTTAATGTGTTGCAAGCGCCGTAAAACCCTTAAAAACAAAACAAAACAAACCAAGTCCATTCAGTGGTATACAACAACAACAAATAAACTCCTCTGCCTGGTCCCTTCTATCTCTGATCTTAACCTGGGTCGTCAGGTTTCTAAAGGGTCGGGGACTGCAAAAACAATGGCGCACGGAGCAACTGGGAATATTTTTTGCCGTGTTTGAGTCCCAGGTTATTTCCCTGAGCGCCCCTTCTGAGGGATGGACCTTCCCAGGAGTTAGTAAATGCGTTGCTCGGCCACTTCACTCTACGCACACTGGGATAAGCTTCGACACTATGGCCATGAAGCTCTTAATCTTAAGGACTTACTTTATTTTAGACAATTTGGTGGTAGCTCACTTGAAAATGCACTCTTAGGTATACACATATATAAACATATACTGGGCTCCCTAAAAGGGTTTTTTAATGTGGTCTCCCTAAAAACATGTTTTTACCAAATGTCTCCTTTAAAGCTACAGAAACACTTAGTAAAACATTAGGGGACCGAGTAATTTTCTATATACCATTGTGATCATCAAGCATCAGAATTGTGTTCATAAATCATTGTAGGGAATCAAACTATACTCATTTGAACAAAGATTGAACAGTTTAATCAATTTGAACAAGACATATGCTTGGTCCTCCAATTGGTGCATTTCACAGTGGTCACCTTAATAGTGGATTGATACTTATATATATATATATATATATATATATATATATATATATATATATATATATATATATAATATATATATATATATATATATATAGTATATATATGTATATATATATAAAATATATATATAATATATATATATATATATATATAATATATATATATATATATATATATATATATATATATATATATATATATATATTATTATATTTAAATAAATGATCTACAAGAGTTGTAAGAAATTCATCTCTCATTAAATTAAGGTATGAATCAACATCAAGTAAGTCATCTAAAATTATTCTGATTTACAGGAAGTGCTGCATTCAAGATCTTCCATCCTGAGCTTTTTCTCCAGGCTTGTCGTCTGCTTGGTAAATGGAATAAAACTGGTAAGTTGATTTCAATTCAACATCCCTTCATCCATTTGTAAAGTATCCTATTCTTTATTTGGGGTCTTAAAAGCTCAGTTGGTAGAGCGCTTGCTTCAAATGACAAGGGACTAAAAGTTTGATCCCGTGTGAAGTAGGTAATTTTTTTCTAAGCCCCCTGTTCACCCAACAGTGATAGGGTAGCTTGGTCTGTTAGATCTGGTGGAGAGTACTTTGCGATAGATTAGTGTCCTTTCCAGAGGGCAACAAGCAATTGCTGTTGCTAGCTGTTGTCTGTTTCATGCTACAGAAACCGGGATAAATTCCGGCTCCATGGGCCTAATGACTTTATTATTCTTTATTAGGTTGGTTTTCAAGTGTTAATATTAATATTTTTCATTTTCTTATTTTCAAACTGAAAAGGCATCTTCTTTGAATAGATTGCATTCATTATTCATATCGTCTGGTTCTTTACATTAAATTCAGCACCAAATAGCGTTTAACTCAATCAGACATTGATTTGAGTGATTGCAGCTAAAATTTTTTTCTCATTTTTGAGAATTTGATATGAAAAAAAACCCAACAAAAATTTGAGCTTTTATATAGCGCAATATCCACTAAACATGCTCAAACGGCTTTACAAAGGGCCTGTGACCATCAGCAACATGTAACATGTAGAACGAGACTGTTAGGCAATATTACAATATGAGTCTGCTTAATGGCCATGTAGGTACTCATTTTACACCTGAGTACGGTGAGAAAATGTGAGTAAATAGCCTTTTCCAAGGACTCAATTTTGTGTCGAGCAAGGCTCGAACTCAGGACCTTCCGATTCGAAAGCGAGTGTCATACCACTAGACCACATAGCCGCAAGGGTTAGATGGTTTTTGACATTTTATTTACAGATGTTCTTGTCCTTAAACGATTGGATTTCATATTGGGATAATCCTGTTTCTTTTTTTTTGAAAGCATCAGTGTGATGTTTGAAATTACTGTGAGACACATTCCCAATAGGATTCAACAGTGGTGACGTCACTTCCCTCGTAATGACGCATAGTAACTTAGTAACTGATTCTAAACTATCGGAACAATGGCAGATGCCCTTATGAAATACTTCCCCGACGAGCATAAAAGTGTATCCAGAGGAGAAAAACATTATAAATCTGATCATGTTTTGACTTTTATACATTCTGATCACATGACATGTGAAATAGTTCTAGCCAGCATGAAGAATAAAAAATAGCGATTTTCTATGTTTAGAACCAAGCTGCTCGTTGCTGGGTGGACGTGACATCAGACTATTGAATCCTATTGGCATATCTGCTTATTTTATTTCCAAAGACTGTATGTGTTCATATTTTCTACACAAAAAAAAAAAAAAAAATTTTTCTACTCTTATTAAAACCATGCAATCCAAAATCATTTTAATAACAAATGTCCGGTATAAATATTTACAGACTTGGGAGGAGCTCGTAAAAACAGGAGAAGAAGTTCCTCACAGTTCAGCCAAAGCAGTCAAAGTCAGAGAAGCAAAGGCAGAAGAGGCAAGAAAAGGCGCTCTGATGAATCTTTTCAGGTAGGACTCCACGTTTGACCTGTGGTTTTCTCTTTCAACAGCTCCAGTGATTTTGGTATTTTACTGTACTGTGTAAAACAAATGGATGTGGATGCCGCAATTTTTTTCTGTCATTAACTCCTTATAGATGTGGAGATTAATTTATGTTTGAAATAATGTATTTTTTAGGGTTGCTATAGCTTAGTTGGTAAAGCACCCGATTCACATTCTGACCCCCCCCCCCCCCCCCCCCCCCCCCCAATTTGCGCATCCAGCAGTGATGCGTAGCAAGTTCTTTTAGATCTGGTGGAAATAATAATAGTAATAATAATATATACTTTATTCATCCAAAAAAATGGAAATTCGTTTACAGACGTGGCATGCATAGAAATGTATAAACACAAAGTTGAGAATCTATGGCGACAATGTATACATATATATATGCAAATGTACATAAATGTAAAAATATACAACCAAGAACCAATAGCAACACTTTATATATTGATTTGATAAATTGAGATAGGCCATACCTCTGGCCTTTAGTCCGAACTTGTGTATGTATATTTAAAAGATAGTATTTAATTTACATCACAGTTGCGCGTTAAAAATTCGAACACAATGTGCATTCTGATAGACTAGCATCCTATCCAAAGGGTAGCAAACAATTGCTATTATCTGTTTCACACTATAGAAACCGAGATAAACTCTGGCTCCATGGACCTAATGACTCTGAAAGACTAGCTACATTACTTATAGTTTATATTTATAAATCTACTGTTAAGTCATTTTATTTTTATAATGAATTTAGATATGCGTAATGTTTATAGTTGACTTTGATTTGATTTTGTATGTTCTTTTCTATTTATTTTCAGGAGGAAGAAGAAGATGAAGGGGAAGAAAGTATGGTAATATCAGGAGAAGATGCACAACAACTTGACATTTGTATGAGACAACTGCTTGAGGTGAGGATATACCTATTTAATTAGAAGGAAAATTTTAAAAATTATCACTAAGATTTGTTCTTTCATTATCATCTTTTCATACTTTTCCTCCATGTGCCCTTATTAGCTCACCACAATCGTCTTCAAAACATAAATCTTTTAATATAATATTTAAGGATGTTATTAATAATAAACACACTTCAATAGTGCCTTATTCTTGAAATTCTGATTATAACGCCAACTGTCCTGATAAGATTGGGACTGTCCCCATTTAGCAATGTGTGAAAAATTTAAAGAAATAAAATTGGACTGTTTATATGTATGGAAATAACCCTTGTGGGTCCCAAGATTAAGCTTTTTTTTCCTAGCAAATTAAAACAAGGAACAAAAAAAGCTCTAAATCTGGATTTTATAATTTAATAGTCCAAACTTCTGTTTTGGGTCATGACGGTATTGCGTGTTATGGTGCCCCTTTTACCTCTTTAAAAAGTTAGCTGATGTGTCTGATATTTTATTATTTTCTCTATGAAAAAATTTCCACAGAACTTTAGTTTGTTTAATGTTGATGGTCTGTGGCTCTCCATTATCAAATTATTATTTTTTTTTGGTTTCATTTGAAATGTTATATACAGCATTTTAACACAAATTGTTTTCCAGGATGTGTTGCTCATGTGTGAAAAGTTTTCCCTGCGTCAGTCTGTGTCAACGGCATCCCAACTCATGTCTGTCCTGGTTTCCCTGTCTAGAATGTCTCCAGATTGTACCACTGAGACAATGGGTTGTTGGTAAAGTATTAAAAGCAGAAATTTTTTGTAAAGAGTGCATTTTTGTCTCATAACAGTTACAGGTTACAGGGTTTTTACAGGGTTGCCAATTTTCCATATATTTACGGAATTTAGGATGTTATAAACCCTCAGTATATTATCAATCACCTGCGAAACGGAAAAAAGTAAGTACACAATGTCCTTTTACTGGAGTTCAGAAATCAGAAAGGGGTCGGTCCATGTGTTTGCGTAAAAGTTCAGCGAATTTCTGCCTCCTGAATTGGCAAACCCTGCAGTTAACTCAACTCTATGACCAATTTGACACTGCCCTATACAAATACTAACATGGGCAAATTAAAATTTTAACAAGTGAGTTTTGCCTCACAATTTTAAAAAGTGCCTTACAGGCGTAATGTCATGCTTATTTAATGTCATCGTAGACTTGGGAACTCTTGTAAAGAATTTTGAGCCCAAAGAGTGGATATTGTGCTATATTTTCTTTTCTTTTCTATTCTATTAAAATAAATTGTTTCTTTCTTTTCTTCAACCCTTTTTGATTTTTATTTATCACAGGAATTCTCCAAACTGCAGTGTGGGCATGTTAGCCTATAAAGGCGTGTTTCTTTTATGTCAACCGATTCATGGTCATGTGACTTCAATGACTAATCAGGTATATAATAGTGTATAATTTTTTTGTTTAAAATTTTTTTTTTTTATATTAGTTCCCATTTTGATTCCATCTGTATATCATATCTTATCATTTTGTTCCATCTTTTTTCTTTAATCCCCAATTTTTATACGCTAAAAATGTAGAAGTTTTTTTGTTTTTTTGAACAGCAGCTTTACTATATAGTAACCCACGCTGGCTATATCAGTATTCTTTAGAGATTCTTTTAAAAATGCTGGAACACAGTTGGCTGCGAACAAGTGTCCACGAAAACTGTATATTAAGAGAGAGAACTGGACCTTTTTATCATAGGATTACTGTGACTATATTGGATTATATTTGCAGAATTCCATTTAATTATAAATAATTGACTAAATAATAAATTCCTTTTCTTCATCCCATAGTGAAAATTTGTCTTTAGGGTTTATAACCCTGGCATCAGCCACTGTGCGGTTCCGCATACTGAGCTAGGGTGAGATGACTTGTCAAGGCCACCCAGCGCAGCAGCTATTCAAACTCTGTACTTTTTGGGTATGGAGCAAAAACCATACTACTGAACCATGCTGCCCTATATTACTGTGCAGATATATATGAGGCTGTTCCAAAATATTGTTTTTGTGACATTCGCCACAAAAATACTCCATGATCACATAAATTTCCAGGCATATAAGCTGTTACTGAATCACATCCTAACGAAAGAGGATGATGAGATGGAAAAATGTTCTCTAATTTCATTCATGAAATATCCATTTCCAGGCATGTAAGCTGTTACTGAATCACATCCTGATGATGGAGGATGGGAAAATGTTCTCTAATTTGTCGAGACCTATTACAATGATGAGCAAACAAGGAATAGAATTTATAAAGTGAGTTTATTTAACCCATTTTTAATTTCTTTCAAATCAAAATTTTCTCCCATTATTTATTTGATTATACTACAGAGTTGGGGTCCTGATAGCTCAGTTGGTAGAGCATTTGCTTCACTTTCAAAGGGACAGAGGTTGATTCTGGGTGTTGTCGAGATGTTTTTTTTTCCCAACCCCCCCCCCCCCCCCCCCCCCCCATCCACCACGCAGTGGTCATCATCATCATCGTCATCACCATTTTCATCATTATCACCATCGTCATCATCATTATCATCATCCTCATAATCCTCATCTAGTCATAATATCTCCCCATCTTCCTACAGATATTTGATGCAACATCTTGGAGATCGATGTGTCCGCAGTGTAAAGACTTTGCTACAACACATTAGTTTTAAAGTCCCTGACAAGGCCGATTACAGAGCTCATGCAGCACAGGTAGAATTTTGGTGATCCACCATTTTAAAAATAAATAATAAAATAAACTCCCCTTTAATCATCCCATAAGGGAAATTTGTCTTTAGGGTCTATTCCAAGGGAAGACTGGAATAACCCAGGCATCAGCCGCAGTAGTCCTTCAGAGCCATTGGACCTATGGAGCTTGAGTTTATCCAGGTTTCTATAGCGTGAAATGGACAATAGCAATTGCTTTCTATCATTTGGATAGGATGCTAGTCTATTGCAAAATACTTTCTGCCAAATCTTACAGACTCAACTATCCATTCACTGCTGGGTGGACAGGGGTCAGAAAAAATCTCGACTGCGCCCGGAATCAATCTCAGTCCCTTTGAGTGAGAAGTTAGTGCTCTACCAACTGAGCTATCAGGACCCCTGTCAGCTGTAGTGCAGGTCCGCCAACTGAACTAGAATGAGGAGAATTATTTTTTTTTAGCTTGCTATTATTAAACTTTGTATTACTGTCAAGGTCGTAGTAATCCCTCAGAGCTATTAGGCCCATAGAGCCAAAGGTTATCCCGGCTTCTGTAGTGTGAAACGGACTAAAGCAATTCCTTTCTACCCTATGAGTAGGATGCAAGTCTATTGCAAAATACTTTCCACTAGATTAACAGACCCAGCTACCCAATCATTCCTGGGTGGACAGCGGAGTTGGAGTTTTGGCTTAAATTTACAATTTCAATTTTTTGGAAGTAAAACTTAATGTATAGATTTATGATGAGAAGTATATAATGCATATAACCTGAAACTTATTTATATATAAAAATATACATTTTCTACTTATAATCCAGTCTTGTGACATTTTATTTCAAATGTATTGAATTGAATTTCAGGCTGTCTATGAGTTACTGCAGATTCTCCCAGACGTCGAGTATGCGTCGTTTCTGGAATGGATGAAAGGTTTATCCAAATATAAAAAAGTGAGGAGTTTGTGTGATGAAGGTTTTTATTTTGATTTTGACCCATCACAGTAAAACGTGTGTCTTTGCTAGCAGAAAGTAATAGAAGATATCCTAGCCACCTTTCTTTATTTCTTGTACAGGACATCTTGTATATAATCCTATAGGTACATGTTATAATTCTGTCTCTCTGACCCACTGATATTAATAATAATAATAATAATAATAATAATAATAAGAATAATAATAATAATAAGAATAATAATAATAATAATAATAATAATAATAATAATAATAAGAATAATTATAATGACGACGACGACGACGACGATGATGATGGTGATGATGATGATGATGATGATGATGATGATGATGATGATGATGATGATGATGATGATGATGAAATAATACTAATGAAAATAATAAAAAATAATAATAATGAAATAAGAATCAATAAGAAATCAATGTAGATTTGTGCACTTCAAGCCTCTTGGTTGTCTTGTTAGAAATTTACTCTGGTGATTACTTTGATTTCTTTTTAATAATAATAAATAGCATTTCTATAATGCATAATCTATATGCTTTTTTGATAAGATTTCACATAGATTTTGCAATTCTTACAACTATAAACTCAATCTTGTTTGACAATAGTCAATAATTGCCTGCTTTCCTTTTGTAATTCGTCTGTTTGCTGATATGGTTTGGTCCAGTGCATAGAATTTTTATCGACAAGATTGTGGTTTTTCAGGTTGCCCAGAGGAGTTTTACCATCGATGTGATGAGTGCCTTGATGGACAGACCAGAAAGGACCTTGACAGGTTTGTATTTTATATGCAATCCAGTTGAGGTGCTGTAAAATGGGATAGATTGCTAATGGTTCTTGTTTTAGATTATTTAACATTAACAAGCTTTGGTGTAGAATGTAGTAGGAATAATAATGAAATAGAAGCTTCAATTTATTGAAGGAAGACAGATAATGTGGATGTTTCGGGTTACCCCTTTATCAGCAAAACACAAGGGATTCGTCTTTTGTGTTTCATTCATAGTGTTTTTGTTGGCAAAGGGAAAAACCTGAAATGTCCACAATATCTATTCCATTTCATGACTTATATTTAAAAAAAAAAAATTATTTTAAGCTGTAACATTTTCATAATATTTATATAATGTTAAAGATAAATTTTTTTATCTTGTCTTAATTTAAACCTTAATATTTTAGATTAATCTTTTTAAAAATCTTATTTTTATATGCGTAAACAGTTTGTGAACATGAACATTGAACTCATGGATTTAACTTTTCT
>NW_027622135.1:0-34721 GCF_034508935.2 Berghia stephanieae
AGAGCAAAAAAAAAATTTTTAATATTGTGAATATGATTGACGTGGGTAGTGGTGCTAGATTATTTATATATTATGAAAAATTAGGGTGAATTCCCCACAGGACTGCCCCCCGAGTCAAGGTGGAAAGGGGCAAGGATGGGGCCAAGGTCAATAGGTGAAAAAATTTTTGTCCCAAAACACTATGTGAATTGCTTGGTTGTAAAAAAAACCGGGGTTTGGTGGATCAGGGGCGGAACTGGATGTGATGTTTGTATCATAGGGTCTAAGTCGATCCATAAAAACTTTTGAGGAAAGTTTTTTATGGACCTGGGATAGTGAAATAGGGGCAATGTTCGTGAACATTTGCCCTTTTTCATTTGGGAAAACCCTTAAAAAACCGGAAAAAAAAAAAATTGACGGGAAAAAAGGGGGAAATAGGAGAGGGATAGGGAGGGCAAAAAAATATACACATATACGCCCCAAACAAACCCCACAGACACCGCACCAACAAAAAACACACACACACACAAAAAAACACACACAAAAAGAGAGGAGAAGAGAAGAGAAGAGAGAGAAAAGAGAGACAGAGATAGAATTGGGGGGAGAGAAATGAATAGATGAATGGGTAGATAGATATGGGGTTAAAATAGAAAAAGGGGTATTTGGACAGATGGATGGATAGATAGTTATAAGCTATAGATAGATAGATAGATCATAGATATGTAATAGATACATGGATAGATAATTAGTTTAGATAGATAGATAGATAAAAATAATAGATAGAAAATAGATAGATACAGGATAGAAAAGAAGATAGATAGATAGATAGATAATAGATAATAGATAGATAGATAGATAATAGATAGATAGATCGTAGATATGAAATTAGATACATGGATAGATAGATAGATAGTAGATAGATAGATAGATAGATAGATAGATAGATAGAGGGAGGGGGTTTTAAATGGAAGGTGGGGGGGGGTTTACGGGAAAAATTTTTATCGGCGGGGGATGGGAAGGGGTCCATTGTTAAATCCTAAATGGGGAGGCTAATTTTTGACCCCCCAAGTGCCCAAGTCAACAATGAGTTTTCCCCCTCCAAAAAGTGGGGGAGAAATGAGTATGAGCAGCCCCCGGGAAAGTGCAAAGACTGACAGGGGGGGTCAGATTGACTGTCCCGGGGGAGAGTTAAAGTAAATCAGAAACGGGTACGTGTTTCGCTGAAGTATCCTCGGGTTTTTCCCAAAATCTGGGGGCCAAGCGTCTCCCCTTTTGGGCCCAAATATAGAACTTTTTACATCCTACAATGTAGGGCAAAGATAGTTCCAAGATGCGGTGAAGGGGCCCGACGGGGCCTTCACGTAAGGGGGGGAAATGGAAACTTGTTGTCTAGGGCAATTTAAGGAAATTTCCCAAGCCCGACCACTCAGGGAAACAAACATCCTCCCTCTCCCGTCTCTCTCCCCTCTCTCTCCCCCCTCTCTCACCTCCTCTCTCTCTCACCCCCTTCTCTCTCTTTGCTCTTTTCCTCCTCCACCTACCCCTAACTACCCTCACCCTTCCCCCTTCCTTTTTTGTTCTTTTTTTATTTTTGGTAAAATATACAAACCCCCCAAATAAAATAGCTCCTCCCCCCCACCCAAAAAACATTTTAAAGACCTTTTTGCAGTTATTTTACACTCTACACACACACACACACACACATACACACATACGCACACAAACACACATACACAAAAGCACACACACACCCCTCTCCATTCTCTCTCTCTCCTCTCCCCTTCTCCCCTCTCTCCTTTTTTCCCTTTTTTTCCCCTCCCCCCCCCTCTCCCCCCCCTTTTTTTCCCCCGCCTCCAAAACTCGCGCCCCTTCTTGCACCCCACACTCGATGCCCTCCCTTACTTTTACAATTTTTCCAAATTTGACGAAAAGTGATAGTTTGAAAATTTACATAAATTTTGTTTTTGGGGTTTTTTTTTCTCCTGACAAGGCCCAAAGGGGCCCCCAAAGTTGTTTGGGTTTTTGTTTTTCCCTTAAATATTTTAAATCATATCTCCCACTTTTTTTTTTCACCCATTTTAGGGCGCATTTTTGGCACCTCTGCTTCCGTCTATATAATACGGTTATTTTTTGTTTTGGAAAACCCCTGGGGTTTTCCCCCCAAAATTTAAATATGTGCCCCCTTTTTTTGGGGAAAAAATATGTTTCCCACATTTTTTTTATAAGTGTCATTGTTTTGGGAAACCCCCCGGGGTTCCCCTTTTTTTTCTTATATCCTTGCCATTTTTGGAAGCCCTTGGTTTCCTTTTTATACATTCTCTGGCCATTTTTGGGAACCCCCTTTGTTTCCCCACATATAAATCTGCCCTTTTTTGGGAAACCCCCAGTTCTGTTTATATAAAATGTTTTTTATTTTTTTTTTTTTTTTTTTTGGGGAAAACCCCTTTGTTCCTTCAATATTTTGGGGGATGGTCATTTTTTTGGGGAAAAACCCCCAGTTCCTTTATATTTATCTCTTTGGGCCCTTTTTAAAACTCCTTGTACCTTCATATTCATCTCTTTTCCATTTTTTTTTAAACCCCTCAGTTCCTTCATATTTATCTCTGTGCCATTTTTGGAATCCCTTATTCCTACACAAAATGTGGCCCTTTTGCAACCCCTCAGTTCGTCATATATTTACATATGTGCTATTTTAATTTCTTTTTTTTTATTTTTAGGGAACACCTCAGTTCCTTCAAAATAATATCAGTGCGCAATTTTTTGAATCCCTCATTTCCTCATATTTACTCTTTGCCATTTTGAAACCCCTCGTTACTTCATATTTATCTCTTTGAAATCCCAATTTTTCCTATTTTAAATGAAGTAAACTCAAAAGGAAGTTTAGTGATTGTAGTACTGGTGTAGTGAGGAATGAGAGGTTATGTTGGTGTTGTAGAGTAGTAGTAGTGATGATTGATGTGATTATTTTAGTAGTACTGGTAGAAATGATTCATGTGTAGTGGTTGTTTAGTCCGACTGGGTAGTGATGATGATTGACGTGTGATGGTGGTTGGTTGTAGTTGTAGTAGTAGTGGTAGTGATGATGATGTGGTGGAGTTTGTAAGAATTAGTAGATGGCAGTAATGGAAAGAATGATGTGGTGGTGTGATGGTTTTAGTGGGTAGATGATGAAGATGTGGTGGCGTGGTTATAGAAGTATGGTAATGATGATGATGTGGAGGTGAGGAGATTGAAGAAGTAGTGTATGATGATGATGTTGTGGGTGAGTGATTGAAGTAATAGTGTTAGTGATGATGAATGTGGTGGAGGGTGTGGTTAGTAGTAGTCATTGTAGTATAGTAGTCAGTGTATGATGATGAGGTGGTTGATAGTGCTTGAACTAGCAGTGATGGTAAGATGAAGGTGTGGTGATTGATGTAGTAGTGGTGGATGATGAGGTCGTAGTAGAATTGTAGTGATGATGATGTGGTTGAAATAGTAGTGCTAGTGGAGATGATGTGTTGGTTGTATTTGGTAGAGGAAGTGGTAGTGATGAGGATGATGAGTGTGGTGTTTGTAGTTGTAGTGCTAGTGGTGAAGATGTGTGGTGGTTTTTTGTAAGTAATAGTGATAGTGAGGATGGTTAGTAGTTGTACTGAAGTGATGATAATTAGTGATGGTGGTTGATAGTAGTAGTGGTAGTAATGAGGATGATATGGTGCTGGTGGTGGCTGTAGTAGAGTGTAGTGATGAGTAGTGGTTGGAAGTAGTATGTTACTGATCATTATGTAGTAGAGTGGTTGTAAGTAGTATAGCTGTAGTGATGATTATATGTCGTGTGTTTGCATTTTGTAGCGGTATTGATGACGATGTGGTTGGTTGTGGTTGTAGCTGTAATTGTAGTGATGGAGGTATGTGTGTTTGTAGTAGTGAAAGTTCAGATGATGTGGTAGTATTGATGAAGTAGTAGTAGTGGAGGCAGTGATTATTAGTGGTGGTGGTGGTTGTTGTAGTGAAGATGTGATTGATTGTAGTAGTAGTGGTAGTGAGATGTGTGTGGTGATTGGTAAAAGTGGTGGTAGTGATGGTTGTAGAAGTAGTGCTAGTGATGAGATATAGTTTGGTGGTTGTAAAAGTGATAGAGAAATAGATGTGATGCTGGTGAAGTGGTATTGATAATGTGTGGTGTTGATTGGCCGGAGTATAGTGAGGTGCTGATGATGTGGGTGGTGGTGATGTAGTATTTGGTGGTATGTGATGATGCGGTGATGGTGTTGAAAGTAGTGTTGGTGGATGAAGATAAGGTGGTTGAAAGGTGGTGTGTGTGGGGGGGGGGGGGGGGTTATCCATGGAACAAATGACTCACCGTAATTTGACGGAAGTTGATCTTACCCGTAATTTTTAAGCCAGGTGTAACCGAGTTTTTTCCGGTGTAAACCGAGTTTTGGCATCACTGTATGTGTCAATATTTGTCGAACTCCAAAGTTCCTACATATATTTTATATGTGCCATGTTATTGGAACCCTCGGTTCCTTCATATCTTATTTCCTTGGCCATTTTGAACCCCTTGTCACCCTTCATGATAATTCTCTGTGCCATTTATTGAACCCCTTAGTCCCTACAGATAAATGTCCCTTTTTGGAACCCCACAGTTCCGACATCTATTATATAAGTGCTAATTACATTTTTTAACCCTCGGTTTCCCCCTTCATAAATATTAATTAAAAAATGGGGTGCCATTTTTGGAACGTGTTATCGGGGGGGGGGGGCCCCTCAGTTCCTTCATATTTATGTCTTTGACATTTTTGTAACCACTTAAGTTCCTGCATTAAAAACTCTGTGCCATTTTTTTTTGAACTCTTCTGTTCTCTCCATATAATCACATATGCGCCATTTTTTGGAACTGCTATGTTCTTACAATAATTTAAATGTGCCGAATGTGTTGGAACCCCTCAAATCCTTCATATCTTAATATCATGCCATTTTAAGGAACCCCTTGGCTCCTTTAAGAAAAAACTCACTGCCAATTTTTGGAACTCCATAGATCCTACAAATAAAGGTGCCTTTTTGGAACTCCTATGTTCCTCCATATATTTTTTTATATGTCCTTATTTGGAACATCTCACTTCCTTCATATTTTATATCGTGCATTTTTGAACCCCTCGTTCCACTCAACATTAACTTTTACACATTTCAATCCTTCCTTTTCCTGACCGTCTAGCTTCCTTTCTTTTTGGGAAGTTTTAGAACAATGCAAAAGGAAAGTTAGAAAAAAATAAGTAACTGAGTCTTTAAATGACAATTTACCGAGATGTTTAAAAATCAAACAATAAGATATATATCAATTTTTCAATCACTTTGGAATGTTTATAACATCAGCATAAGTTAAAATGCAGAATTACTCGAGCAAACGACATTCATGAAAATTAGAAGGCATCTTACAAATAAAACAACTGAAGCTTGAAGTAAGGAATTAAGCAACGGTATGTTGAAATAAAAATGTTTGGAAAAGTAAACAAAATGGCAAGATATTAAGAAGTAACCAGATAGAAATAGCATTCGAAGAAGAAAAGCGTGATTCATATTGGAGAGATAAAAAATGACAATAGACAAGTACAAGGAAAGCTCAGACTTTGACAACGACAAGAAAAAGGGTCAGTCTGTAATAGAAAGAAATGGGGAATCCATTAATCACTATGCAAGTGGTCGAGAACGTCATAATAAGACGTTCCATGGTCTGGACAATGTGTGATGCGATGCTGCATTTCCGTTACTGTATTTATATTTAAATTACTATTCGACTACATCAAATTAATAACTTCAACATTCAGTCTAGAGTTAAAATGCCAAAAGGATAATGAAATTTTATTGATTTAGGAAATACTTGTTTGCAAAATCTCTGACCAAACTGCAATATTTTTACTGCGGATTTTGCGAGTTCCAGACCAAGAATTGAGATGACTCGACAAATAGGAAAGTCCAGCTATCATACAGTGTGTGTCTCTTGTTGCCATGGTCACTGTAAACGACCCACGAATATCGTGCTGAAACTGAACATTTAGCAAAAAGCCCCGGAGTTCTGTATCTGGCCTGACGACGGAACCGCTTAGCTGCATACAAGAGATAAGCTGTCACTGAGTATTTAGTATATACCACTGCAATCAATAGAGTAAGGGGAGATCACTGAGTAGGAAAATTTTGCATAAAACATGCATTTTTAAATATTTTGTGACTAAATTTTCAAATATGAGTCCGTTTTCCTTCATTTTACTTAAAGCTTCACCTTTCTTCTTAATACTGCTTATAAATTAAAAAGTCACAAATGTACCTAAAATTTTAGTATTTTACCAAAAGTACATTGAAAATATAATTGTAATTAAAAAGTCAACCGAACAGATTTGAATTTTTTTTACTTTTTGTGATTTGTTAACATGTTCTATTACCAATTGAAAACATAAATGCCAGTAAAGCGACTGTTATTGAGTTATGTCATTATAAAGTGAAATCGCTAAAATCCTTGAAAGTAAAAGAATATATATTTATTTTAACAAAGTTAATAATTTTAATATATGTTTTTATATTGTTATGTGTAATCCGTATCAGTCCTTTAAAACCATAAATATCCTAAAGCCAATATTTATCACGGTTCTCTATCATTTAGAAGTCCAATAAGCAATTCCTTCTTAATCTTAGTAGGACTGTGGTATATATCTCAAGTAATATCAGATCAAACAATACCAGCGACCAAATCCTGCTCTTTGTCAAAAGAATTTTAAAACAAACTTTACTGCATCCGCGATAAATATTGTATTGATATTTTAAGCTAAGTGCCCAGTCTTTATCCAAGATAATAATAGTCGATTTCCAATAGAATTTCCACTTGTTGTCCCGTTGACATATTTCAATACTATATGCATTACCGTGGTGTGGAGTATTGCTGGCCCAAACCCTCAAAGCCCGCACCACCGATAGACTATTGTCTGAATCCATAGGTAGCTAGTGAGTTCTGTTGTAATACTACAGAACAGGATAAACTCAGCCTCATGGACCTGTTGGCTCTTATGACTACTAATTTTCTAATGAAAATCGAAGAGAAACCAATCTCTCGGGTGCTAAAGTATATATATGAAAAACGCTTTTCAAAGACACTCCTCGCATCATAAAGACTGACACTAACACTAGGGATTAAAAAAATTTTTTAAAAAAGGAATGTAAAAGATTCTTTTTAACAGTAATCTTATTATGCACGTGATTATGCGATACCTAGAAACCCGTGTATCAGAACATTGCTTATTATATAATTAAATAAACATTGAATTTTTTCTACAGCCGAAACTGCAATATCTGACGACATTGCTGGTCGAAAGCATTATAAAGTCAGTCATGCACTATGTGATTTACAATAATAATAAAAATAATAATAATAATAATAATAATAATAATAATAAAAATAATAAATAATAATAATAATAATAAGCAACAATAACAATAACCATAATAATAATAAAAATAACAATAAAACTAATAATAATAAAAATAATAATAATAATAATAATAAATAACATAAAATAATAATAAATAAAAAAAATAATAATAAATAATATAAATAAACAATAATATAATCATAATAATAATAAAATAATAAGAAAAATAATAATAATAAAAATAATAATAATAATAATAATAATAATAATAATAATAATAAAAATAATAAAATACCTTTGCGGCAATACAATGGTGAAATAAGGAATGTTGTTTGACGTAAGGAATCAGTACAGAGATATAACCGGAATGAAAGTTACCTTTTTCTTTTGAATTTTGAAAGTCCTCAGACTTCTTAAAAGTTTCTCAGTTCCTATTTTTCTTTATCTCACTTCCTATGTTCAATTCATTTGGAAAACTTCACAAATTCATTAACAAAAAGAATTTAGTTCTTTTTACATTTTGTTTTGGAATTATAACTCTTCCTTTTAACAGCTCTCTTTTTATAACTGGAAACTCTCATATCCAATCATGTTGAGACTTCCAGTCACTACTGTATTAATTCATACAAATAGGAAAGACAACATGTCCAACAATGTGGTGTTTCGATTGATCACCCCCAGCCACCAACCAAAATTGCGTGTCGGCTTCGCCTAATACGAAACGTAATGAGCTACGGTGGGTCAATTCTTCCACCCCTCTCAGTTTAGCACCCCGGATACCACACGGGGGCAATTGAGTTAAAAGTAAGTAACTTCATCATTTTCTCATATATAACTCTGTACCATTTTTTGATCTCCTATTTTCTTCATATATTAACTCAGGTGGGTTTTTTTAATGGATGCAACCTAATTTAAATGGCTCATAGTTGCCCTATTACGGTGGAAACTGCATGAGCTTACAGTGAGTCAATTCTTGTACCCCTTTTAAGTTTTGAGGGCCTGGTTACCACACAGGCAATTGAGCTTGCAGTAGTAAACTACTGAATACTATTCAATACATTAAAATGTGAAAAGTGAACACAAACAACAGGCTAAAGAAATGACTTTCTCAGTTACTTCCTTATCTGAGCCACCGTTCATTCTTTTCAAAAACCATTTATTTACAGACTCTAAGTTCCACACATTTTTGAAATGGTATCATTTTCTTTAGAACTCGGTTCCTTTTAACACCTTTCTTTTGTATTCTTGAATTCTCATTCCTATCTTTTTCATTACTTCTCAGTTACTTCCTTTATTACTTTCTACATTCCTTTCTAAAAACATTTTTTTTCTTTTTATTATTATTACAATTTTGCACACCATTTTTTGGAAACCCAGATACACACAGGGGGAATTGGGGCTTAAGTAATAAACATTGCACCGCTAGTTGATACATTTATTTATGTAAAATGAACAAAATGCAAGAAGGGCTAAAAGTTGAGCAAAAAAATGGATTTTTTTATAAGAAAGTCTGAAAAACAATGGAAGATAAAATTGTTTTTGACTAGGACTTGTACAGGTATAAAAGGGGGAGAAAGCTTCTTTTTAAATTCTAATTATTTTTTGTTTGTTAACCTATTCATTACTTTTTTAATTATGTTCCATCTGCGCCCAACTCTTCTACTAATTTTCTCCCAAATCCATTTTCTAAATTTTTTACCCCTCTTATTCAGCCATCTTCTAGTTTCATATTTTTTTCCTGATTTATTAATTTATATAATATTTTTTCCAAATAACCCCTTTTTCCCTTACATATTAAATGAATTTATAATAACATACTATTAACAAAAGAATAGCATTTGCATCAATTCTATTTTCATAATAAAAATAAACACATTTAATTTTATGGTATGCAAGCTTAACTAGATATCAATAATCAGCTAATGGATTATCGCGATTTTATTTTCACACATCTAATGAGCAAATAATATATTACTTTAATTGTATGGTAAG
Source organism: Berghia stephanieae (assembly GCF_034508935.2). Lineage (NCBI taxonomy): Eukaryota > Metazoa > Mollusca > Gastropoda > Nudibranchia > Aeolidiidae > Berghia > Berghia stephanieae. Next base: position 9,375 of record NW_027622135.1, read on the forward strand.
CAAGCTTAAATTGATATCAATAATCAGCTACTGGAATTATCTACTTTAATTTCACACAACTAATGAGCAAATTAATATAATCTGTAAACTTGAAACTTAAGAATCATTACGAAAGTTTATCCTGACTACAGTTAATTAATATTGTTGTCCCGCTACGTTTATAAAAAAACAAACAAATAAACTGTATGAGTTATATTCCTAATATAAATAATCAAATACACATGCTCTCTCTCTCTCTTCACTCTCTCTCTTTCTCTCTCACTCTCTCTCTCTCTATCTCTCTCTCTCTCTCTCTACACACACACACACACACAAACACATACACAGGAGAGAGAGAAGCGGGAGGGAGAGAGGGAGAGAGAGAGGGAGGAGAGAGAGAGAGAGGGGGAGAGAGAGAGAGAGGAGAGAAGAGAGAGAGAGCGAGAGATAGAGAGAGGGGGGGGGCATATAATTTGACATTGAAATAAAAACTAGCCTTAAAAATAAAAATGTTAAAGATAGTAACTTCTCACCTATGATCTCGACCTCCAAAAGAATTCAATTCTAGTCCTTTCCATAATATCTGATGTGTGAGATGTCAAAATGAGCTGTCATCGATGAAGAAAAATCTTTAATCCCACAAACATCTGTGAAGAGCAGTTTTGCTTCATGACATAGTTCCATTTCTGCTCATGTATTATCACTTCTTGAATGTTAAGACACCATAAAGAAAATTTGATGACGATCTACAACAGGAGGAAGAGACAATTGGTAATAAAATGGTGAGTCCTTTTGTTTTAAAGCGTTTTAATGTCGCTTGTAACACATTTAGGTCATTTCAACGCCAGTTAAAAGAAAAAGAACTGATCAAGTGAGTCTGAAAAGGTGCCAGACAAAGCATCTTCAAAGTTCCACACATTTTTTTAAATTTCAGTCATTTACTTAGAACTCATTTCCTTAACACCTTTCTTGTATTCTTGGAATTCTCAGTCCCTAACTTTTTCTTCCTTCTCAGTTACTTCTTATATTACTTCCTACATTCCCTTTCTAGAAATCAGTGTAACTTATTACAAAAAACTAAGCGTATTATTAACAATTTTTTGCACACTCAGTTGAAGGGTCCCAGAGACCACACAGGGCAATTGGAGCTTGAAGTAAGTAAACTTATTGCGCCGCAATGTTGAAACTATTTTATAAATGATGTGAAATTATGAACGAACATACAAGAAGGCTAAGAGGTTGACGCAATAGAGATGGGATTTCTTATAAGAACGTCGAAATACAACGGAAAGATAAGATGTCCGTTTTTGACGAGTAAGGACTTGGTACAGAGCTATAACCGGTGATGAAAGCTTACTTTTTAAGTTCCTAATTATTTTTGTTTGTAACCTATTCAGTTACTTTTTCTAATTATGTCCAGCTAACGTTATAACAATAATAAATAAAATAAACTGTATGAGTTATATCCTAATATAAATATATCAAATACACATGCCTCTCTCACACACACACACACACACACACGCACACACACACACACCCACACACAAACACATACACAAACACAGAGAGAGAGAGAGAGACAGAGTGAGGGAGGGAGGGAGGAAGGGAGAGGGAGAGAGAGAGAGAGAGAGAGAGAGAGAGAGAGAGGGAGAGAGGGAGAGAGAGAGAGGGTGGGAGAGAGTAGGGAGATAGGGAGGGAAAAGAGGAGAGGGAAAAGAGGGAGAGGGAGAAGAGGGAGGGAGGGAGGAGGAGGGAGAGAGAGAGGGAGAGAGAGAGAGAGAGAGAGAGAGAGAGAAGGATAGAGATAGAGAGAGAAGAGAGAGAGAGAGGTAGCATATAATTTGACATTGAAATAGAACCTAGCCTAAAATTAAAAGTTAAGATAGTAAATTCTCACCATGATCACGTCCCCTCGAAAAGATTAAATCGTTCCTTTCATTAGTATTGATTGTGTGATATCTCAAATGAGCTGTCATCGGTTGAAGAAAAACTTTATTCCAAAAACATCTGATGAAAGCTGTTTGTCTTCTTGACATAGTTCCAATTCTGCCTCTATTAGAATTATCACTCTTGATGTAAGAGTCACCTTTAAATAAAATTTGATGACGATCTACAACAGCAAAGAGAGACAATGTAATGAATGTGAGTCTTTTGTTTTAATGGTTTTATGTCGCTGAAACACATATAGGTCATTCCATCGCCAGTAAAAATGGATAAAAAACTGATCAAGTGTTGTATGAAAGGTGCCAGACACAGCAAGAAAGAAAATAAACAAGAAAAAACCCATCCCAAACCAACAGACAACTCACGTTAGGAATCGAACCTCAACCTCAAATACCGGTCTGATGTGCAACCATTACACCACGGAGGCTCCATAATTGGGACACTTTTTAAAACCTAAAAGCTTCACAGGGGTATGCGTTTTACGCTGGAGAACCTTTGCTATCATCAAACACACATACACTGAACACAAGAGGACGAAGACTATTGAGTAGAGCTATTAAAAAAAAAATCAAATTAAGAAAATTTCAGTCACGGTCAACTGATATTTTGGGAAATTATATATCTTGTATTTTTCCTTTCGTTGCCTTGTCTGGTACCTTTCATACACACCGTGCCTCTCCTTAATTTCTTTAACCATTAAAAAGGAAGAAAATGGATAGTAAAAAAAAAAATCAGAATTACAATTAAAGGTACCGAAAAAACATAAGACAAAGGAAATTAGTTTGAATAGTAACAGATGACTTAGTTTTGATCACCTAAAAGTCATCTTCACACAAGCACACAAAGATGAAAACACTCACATGTTTCAGGAATAAACCAAAATAGAAAGTATCACTCATAAATATAACAGAGGGTTAATTTACAAAGAGGGAAAAATCATATTCCAAAACTACAACTAAACACTTGACTGCTTCCCTATCAGCCAGAACCCAAGCAAGGGACGGTATTAATGAAGTGAAAGAAGCCTATTCCCAACACAGATCTAATGCAAAGAACCATGTCCTTTCCTCAACATACAAATCCACCACTGCTACCAATCTGTGAAAAAGAAATGCTATGCAGCATCATTCAGAGCTCATACCGGAATTATAGAGCTCAGTGAGGACCCACACACGTTCAACAAGAGATCAATGAGCTGAAAAATCCAACGCCAGGCGGCCAGTTTTGCCATGGAAACTATGATCGGATATAGCGTAAGTCAGCTCCAGGATAGAGCCGTAATCAGCCCATAAACGATCTCAAATGAACCGCTACAAGAAAGACGATCCAACACAAACTCCCTCTCGTAATCCACCCAAAGTACAAGCAATGGAAAATTCAAATTTCCAACAAGCCATGTAAACTAAAACAACCTCCACATCCAACTGAAACTCCCTACCAACTGCTTGTAAATGACCCTTCCACTGATACTTCAAAAATATCGCTCCGCTTCCCTCCTACATCAAACCCTTTTTCTGAAAAGATGGTCATAATAATCTTACTGAAGCCTAAAGGAAGAAAACAATACTCAATGATGAAAAAATGAAAAAGAAAATGTAGATAAAGTGAATGAAACTATTACAGAACTAATTATTCAAAAATAACGACTTTTTATTTAACCCTTGTCTACATCAAATACTTCTCAGGATGTGTCCAATCAATCAATATATTTTTACAGTTAAAAGTATCCGAGAAAAGTAGGGCAAAAGGAACCCTTCAATAGAACAATTAGATTCCAAAAGCACAACTTCAACAGTCATGTCGTCACATCCCTCGTAATGATGGGCGCATGGTAACTTATAAACTGCTCTAAACAATCGGAACAATGGCGGACCACTATAAAATATTTCTCAGATGGAGCATAAAGATGTATCCAGAGAGAAAACATCAAAATATGATCATGTTTTGACTATTATACATTCTGATCACAAGACATATGAAAAGTTCTAGCCAGCATGCAGAATAAAAAGACTGATTTTCTTTTTTAGAACCACGATGGCCGCCGTTGCTGGCCCCGACTGACATCAGACTATTGAATCCAACTGAGAACATCTAAAAATCCCATCCAGACACACAGTAACACTAAAAGGAGACGCACATATTGTTTAAAAAATCATATTATATTTAATCCCGATAACACTTTGTGGCAAAGACTTATTAAATGTGGGTGAAAAAATAACATAAATAACATAAGACAACCGCTTTAATAAATACAAAGGATTTCGTTTTGAGAAGAGAAGGCAAAGCCTCAGCCCATGAGCCAGAGTCACACGTTGAATAAGACAATTCCATGTGGAATTCTATCATTTTTCTTCTTCTCAAATTTGTAACTAACACCGCGTTCTGAAGAAAATGAGACTTTGAGATGACGATGAATCATAAGACAAACCAAAGTTTTAACTCTACTAAAGGCTATTTGTGATGTAATTGAGTTTTGAGGTAGTGAGCTAGTCAGTGCGTGCAAGATTCTCATTTTCCTGATCTGTCATTTGGACATTATTGAACTAAACTTTAGATTGAGGACAATGTCTCCATAACAATCATACCACTATAAATATAATTATAACTGCTCCTATCAAGAATGAATGACTGCTCAACACTGTCTTGGTAACATACAACAACCGATGTACAACTACAGAAACCCCCCCCCCCCCCCACCCCCCCATCCGGACGCTGCCCAGTTTGTCACAGGCTCTAAATTAGCGCAAGTAGAACATAGTTATTTCTTTGCCTTACCTTTGTTAGACCTGTAAAACTGAAATGTACAAAAATAATGTACAATTATGATTAAATTTTTATGTTGTCCCCTGCAAATATACCTATAACAAATTAAGATACATGATATTTATTTTCTAGATATTTTTGTATGCCTCATCATTTTTCCACTTCTCATAACTTCCAGTTGCAATTAGTATACGTTTCCCACAAACCAGTTGATCTGTATTCAAACATTAAAAAAGAAACATATTTATTTAAAAAAGAACATATTTATGTCTTAAAAGAATAATCAAGATAATATCGCTGTAATATCATTTACTCTTTTTGAGAATGTCAGTGGATAGCTTTCCATCATGCCACAGGTCAGCAGTGGAGGCAGCTGGCCTGTGACAAACTGGTACTCTTCCTCCCCATCCAGTCTCCTACTCTCACACAAACGAAATGAACCATTGAAGGCAATGACTTATTGAAAATGTTTTTTTTTCCTCTTTTTGAGGAAAATTTTTGTCTAAAACCAAAGGCCTATCTCCACTGATGTAAAAATGTTTTGAATTTTGAAAAACCATTCATAAATAAACAAGTTATGCAGTTCAAAGGTGTCATATATTTGATACCCGCAAGAGAAAAAACGCGAAAATATGGGACGCTTTTTCGCATTTTTTCGACCTTTGTTGTATCTTGCCGTAATAATGATTAAAAGATTGAACTGAGAGTCAAATTAGGATGGTGTATTGTAAAATACAGGAAAATACTCGTTCCAGATCATATGAAATATTACAACCAAAAAGACAAAATGTTCATGTATTACCTGTTCAGCCGACAAACCCAGTAGTTTAGAAATATTGTACTCAAATAGTAAAATCTATTATTAACGTCGTCTGGAATCGCACGAGCTTTGTCGCGTGACATAATCTAAAATGCCTTTTTTCTAACTGTGTGCAACTATCAGTCCTTATCATCGCTAAAAGCGTCGTAATAATTTTTATAAAATAAGTCATATACGAAACGGCATCTCCCATATTTGACGCTAATTCGGCACTTTTCGAGCGAAAAGAGGCCAAAGATTTGTGCTGATAGTCAATGCTACCTATTGTTTCACGACCACCCCAACCCCTTTTCCCCCCACATTCCACATTCTTATCCAATTGTTGACTTTCTCTTACCTTTCCATGCAAAGACCCAGTATCAATACATAATATTGAGTACTCATCCCCCCGCCCCTCCACCCACCTCCCCTTGCTTGCATCCCTTTTAAACTAACATTTATCCTCACTCATTCGTCTAAGCTACACATAGTTTTCAATATTGTCGCCATCCATAGCCGATATTATTCATTTCAAGAGAAGATTCTCATCAAATAAAAATATTCAAAAATATTTATGACATTTCACATTATTAAACTTTCGTAAATTCGCCGTAAAAAAACCCCCCAGTCAATATCAATGATCAATACTATTCTGAAGACGAACTTGCAGGCAATAGTAATCTGTTATCAAGCAATTGAAAATCTCATAAATTAGTAACAAAATATGAATATGAAGTGGGATAAAAAACAAGAATCAGTGAACTGCCAGCTTGCTCTGATCTCGTAACTTGGCATTGATAATTAACCACTAAGGGCATCAACTTTCAAACATCCCAACTCGCTTCAAGGCGAATATACGTCCAATAGTCGGTAATCGATATTGCTAAAGAGATTTGAGGAGCAAACGAGATTAAGAGATGGAGAATGTTGCCCGTATATTTCTTAGTAGGGAAAAAGTAAAAGTATAAAGCTCGCAGCGAAGTTTAGCTGCCTAGAGGCGAATTACCCGACTGCAGTGATGTAATAAGAGCCTAGGCGTGCTAAATACAACAAGTATCTAAAATCTAAGCATTCATAGCTGATAAATAATTTTTATTCCAAATTCATAGAAATCGGATAATATCACTGTAAACATTAACATAAAAATATAGTTTAATTGGCAGGTGAAACCGATGTCATTGTCCGGGTTGCCCAATTTGGCATACAAAGCCTGTCAAGGACCGAGCTCAAGTCAAATCACTGCCTGTTCTTTATAAATACTAGCTATAGTAAATAGTGGAGAGGGAGGTGGGAGAGGAGAGAGAGACCTAGAGAGAGAGAGAGAGAGAGAGAGAAGTAGAGAGAGAGAGAGGTAGAGAGAGAGCGAAATTTGGGTGAAAATGTATTTAACTTCAGAAGTTAGTTTTAAGAGAAAGCTGAAAGGAACATATTTTAACTAACCCGCGGATGGGGAATGTTTTGTCAAAAGAGACCGCATTCCATGCAATAAGATAGATCGAAGCATTCGACCACGTATGTAAAATCATCGAACTTCTGTGATGCAGTCGTCAAACCACCTGAAGAATACTGTTCTGACTGTTGTCACGATTCCATGTAGTAGTTTTGATGACATTTAAAAAGAGGCTACCTTTTGAAGTGGCGATTATCCTTTTAAATTAAATGATGACCTATGGAACAAAAATCAAAGTATGCATGAACAATGTTTCAAATCTAAAACAAGACAGATTGTAAAATACGGTGCAGAAGTTAGTGAGAACTAACACCCTACCGAACGGCTACAAGTAATAGCTCACGACGTTCAATTCAACGAAAACCCAGGATAAACTCAGGGATCAATGCTCTGAATAGTCATTCATTATTGTGATATTATTAATAAGACAGCACATCAGTAATGCCCATAATACTTAAGTTTTAATGGATGAAGACCATCACCCTTTATTTTAAAGAGTTTAATTGTTAGTCATATTTTTTTACTAACTGTAAGCAAATATTTTCATCACCTCAACATCAACATCATCATCATCATAAAAAAAAAAAAAACATCATCCATCATCATCATCAACATCATCATCATCATCATCAAAACCACCACCACCAACACACACCACCACCACCACCACCATCATTATAAATGATATGATGATATGATAATAAGTCCGGATTTTATGTAGCTTTTACACCTATATCTTGCTCATGAGCATTCGTGAACGTATTTATTCAAGTCTCTCAAACTGGGCATGCCACATAGTGGAAGAGGTGTCTGAAATAACTTTACAAACAGTATTTTTTCCTGTTTCACAATGACAATCAAACGGCACTTGAATGCCTGCAATGAAGGGGCGTCGACAAAGTTCAGGCAGGCGATTTCCAATTGTCGACTAACCGCTGAAGAAAAAATTAACCTATGGTTAAGAACACCTTTCTTGGAGATTGTTCTTTACATGTTGAACTCCTTTTTCAGATCTTCTCTTCGTTATTCGACAATGATTTTTTTCCAGTTTAAGTGTTTTCCTTCACCAACAGATCACCGGATTTATTTGAAAGCCAAACGTGTCTTTCCTTTAGATTTTTACCAAGAGTTATCTACGCATGCTTCATTCCATAGGTGTGCTATCAGACAATGCCAGAATTTTTATAAGTGGACCTTTTTCATCGAACAATATTTCTAAAAGCCTCGAATCTAATTTCGTAAGCATAGTGCTACATTCTGTTCTGTAGTATGTGCTTTAATATATCTGTATGCCCTAGTTTGAGCTTTCAAAAGAAGGAGAGTGTCCTGGAGTTCGTCAGTTTCACCGCATACGGGGTCTATAAGCGAGTCACCACTTTAAAGGGTGTGAGGTGCACATTTGGTTATCATTGCGTCCATCAGGAGATATCCATGTTTTTAGTTGATATTTTTATGGGGAAAAGTCACTGCCACCATAATCAATCATAAATCATCAGAAATCGAGAAAGTCCTATTTTCATAATAGTACCCAATGCTTGTGTGCCCATGAAGTATTCCTTTCCTCTTTTATCTGGTCTATTTTTTCATTAACCAACCCATCAAAATTTTTATGCCTTTGTCAGGATATTTATCAAATGTGGTCTGAAGCAAGTCATAAAATTAATATATGTCTGAATTATTGGTGGTTTGTATAGACATGGATGCTATGACATTTCTCCTTTCGAGTTAAACCTAGCTCAACAAATCTTGGATAAATGGGTTTCTATTAATGAGTGCTTCAGCACTTTCGGGTCAGACGCAACTCCTGCTTTGTTACTAGTCTCGTCTTATGTCCAGTATAAATAATTGGTGTTTTTCCGATGAGAGCTTGGAAGTCCTGATCTATTCCATCGCTCACCTATAGTCCAAGCAGCTCCCAATCCATGTCTGTTCATCTCTCTTGCTACGTAGCTGACTTTCCTCTCATACATAGTACGGACTTCCGGATTCCAATCCTTGTTCTTGCCTTCATCGAGAGAAGATGTCGGATCCGACTTCCTTCGGTTTCACTAGACCTCGTCATACTTCCACCGTTTCCACCAAAATCTCTGGTATGAATCTCCCTCGAAGTCAGCCAGTACAACAATAGTACACGTATGCTCAGTTGATTCTGTTGCTTTGTATATTTCTACAGGTGGGATGCCATACCTCCGTTTCCGGCACGGGACCGGCAAGTGCACTTAGGAATTATCATCATCATAATCATCATCCATCATCATCATCATCATCATAATAATAATAAACATCATCGATAATATGCCACAGGAACAATATCGCCGGAACTCGCGTAACAATGCAACCTATATCTATCTATTCGACCACATTTAAACGCAAGCAAAATAAATATAGATAATATCTTAACTATGGAGAATAAAAGTTATAAAATCGTCTTCTCAACCATCCCCCTCCTCGCGATCCATCTCCAGCCCGCGAAGAAAGAAAAATCTCCACCCTCATCAAATGACTCCCAACAGGCTTGGAGTTAACCAAATTAAGAAAACATTACAAAACAGGAGTCAACATACAAACAACATGGGGGGGGGGGGGGGGGGGAGATAAGGAGAGAGAGAGAGAGAGAGAGAGAGATAGAGAGGAGAGAGAGAGACTATGGGCGACCATTTAGAGAAAGTAAAAGTGCAGACTCAATGCTCAGATAAAGACGTTATCAGTCCATAGCAGATCTTCATCTACTATAATTTTTATCGCACGTCCTTCGTAGCTTCACACCACCTACAATCTTGATGTTTCTAGAGTACAAAAGGCGTCAACGTCCAATACCTATCAATTTTGCTGTTTAAAACTTTTTGTTTATGTGAAGTAATTATCGCTAAGTCAAAATGATTTACTGAATGTTTGTTCTTTAATGATTAATAGATAAAATAAAACCGCTTTCCCAATATATAATAGAATTTGCAGTAATTTAAATATGAATAAAACATAATTTTCTCACCATCAGATTAAAATGGCCTGCTCGAAGAGTTTCATCGTTTCATCATTCTTAAAAATGAATCTGTAACAGTTTCGCCATCTCGGTGGAAAAGTTGTCGGCCACAGACAGGTGGTTGAGTGTAGTTGTGAGTTGTTGTTTGTGATATAAACAACAATTCAATTATAAAAAATCCAAACATTAATTTTGAGTAACTGTAAGTAAATAATCATAATATATAACGTCGCAACCAACAGTAACATAATGTGAGTAAACATTGCTCAAACAAATTAAAATTGGGTCCAGCTATGACAGAATTAATGTTACCAGACAGACATAAACACTCGTCACATAAAAACACATATTGTATCATCACTACAATACTCAGAGGGCACAATAGCAAAATACATAGTGTACCATGCAAAACCTCGATAAAAAAGTTGTTACCGAATGCGTCCCATAGAGGAATATAGAGGTTAAAGAAGATAAAAATTGAGAAAGAGTCATATCAGAACAGACGAAAATGTAAGAAGTGATACGGGCGAGAGAAAGTATAGACGAGGCAGACCCTCTTTGAAAGGGGACGCCCCGGACCCGAACAGCATCTATCTTTAATTCTGCCCGTGCTCTCTCGACTTTCCCTACCTCCCACCCCACCCCCCCCCCCCCCCCACCGCTCCCCCCCCCCCCCCCCACCCCCCCTCCCCCCCCCCCCACCCCCCCCCTCCAAGTGCCCCCCCCAAAAGCAAATTAGGCTACTGATATAAGGAAACGAGAAGATACGACCCTCCTCCCAATTGTAACAAGCTAAGAAATGTCTCTAGCAACCACCCAAAACCAAACTGAAATATACCGACTGGGTAACACAATTTTAGTAGTAATTGCACCTATCATCAGCGGGCATAAAATACACACAATACAACAAAACACCTACCTAACAACGTATAATCCAAAACTTACAATCTAAATATCAGTCACAACATAATAGATTACATGCGATACATACTATGCAGTCAAAAATACCAACTCGACCCAACCAAATTTGTATACACGACGAAAAGAAAAAATAAAAATCCTCATATCGTCGTCATCATAGTTTTAATAACCCCAGATGCATGGGTGTGAAAAATGAGGTTGAAGCGACACACGTCCACTTTCGTTACAAATATGACCGCCAGACGCTAATTAATTTTCACTTACTAAACGAACTAGTTGTAATATGAACTAAATAAATATAAATATATATCTCAAACTCTAAGAAAACTAAATAACATAAATAATAAAAATATTAATCTATGCTTAATAAACGTCTGAGGTGACACATTATGTTTGTTTGTTGTTTTTTTGTTTTGTTTTAGCTTGTTTTTTATTTTGTGTTGAATTAGATGATTATTTGTAATGTTTGTTTTTATTGTTATTGTTATTTAGTATTTTTTTTTGTTTGTTTGTTTGTTTTTGTTATTGTTTATATAATTGATATATTATTGTTTGTTTGTTTTATAGATTTTATTATTATTTTTTTTTTATTAAGTTTTTTATTTTTTTTATTTTGGGGGGGGTTAGTGTGTGATGTACGTTTCAACCGGCGGGCCATCTGATTCCTTAATTCTTAAACGCATATCTCAATAAAAGAACAATCTGATGTTACTCAGCTCTTATGTAATTGTTTTTAGCCAGCCATTTCAACAAGTAGTTCTTACAAGACTCAAATCTGTCAAACAGACCCAACGGTCAAGGTTACACATAGTTAGTTGTTTGATTTTGTCTTTGTTTTTTTGTTTGTTTTTTTTTGGTCGGTGCGTTATACAGGTGCAGATGTCATTTTAGCCTAGACAATAGTCCATTTTCAAAATTACGTAAGCCCCCTAGACCACAGATTTTAATATCGTACTGTTTTTCTCAACTGTTTTACGTATTGTCACGAATCTTGCATACAGTCACATTTCATAGATTTTACTAGACCCAAAAACAACTAAACGTGAATAAATCTATCTTAAGCTGTCCACGCAATCGCTTTAGACCTTTGAGTTTTTTGCGGTGATTTATCAATTTACCGCCAAGACAATTTTCAGTTTGGGCGTCGCATGGACACAAAACAAACCACACTTAATATCCCTGTAATTCTCGCACAATATGTGAGCGATTTTTACTAAACGGGAAAAGGTTGGAATAGAATGCGAAATTTAATCTGTAAGACGCGTGCATTTATCTTTTAGAGTGATAGATGTAGGTGGTGTCGCTGCTATGGAGCTCCTCTCAAGAGGGCAGGAGCAATAATAACGGAGGAGGAGGGAAATGAGTCTATCTATCTCTCATTGAAAATAATCATCTCACAACAAAAAGATAAAATGGCAGCGCGTCTTACAATTAAATTCTCGCATTCTATTCCATCCTTTTCCTCGTTAGTAAAAAATCGCTCACAATATTGTGGCGAGAAAAACAGGGATATTATGTGGGTTTGTTTTGTGTCCATGCGTCGGCCCCAACCTGAAAATAGTCTTGGGCGTAAAAAAATACAACGACGCAAAACCTCAAAGGTATAAGCGATTGCGTGACAGCCTTAATATATATTTATTCACGTTTTAGGATGTTTATTTGTCTAGTAATATCTAAGACATGTGACTGTATGCAAAAGATTCGTGACATACGTAAAACAGTTTGAGAAAAACAGAACGAAATTAAATCAGTGGTCATAGGGGGCTTACGTATATTGAAATGGACTATACAGTTCTCGCTAAAATGACATCTGCAACCATGGATATAACGCACCGACCAAAAAAAAAACAAAACAAAAAAAAAACAAAAAAAAAAAAACAAACAACATACTATGGTGATACCCTTGACGTTTGGTCAGATTGACAGAATTTTAGTCTAGTAAGAACTACATTTGTAGAAATGGCTTGCTAAAAACAATTACAAAGAGCTGAGTAACATCATTTTCGTTCTTTTTATTGAGGAATGCGTTTAAAGGAAAAAGTCACATCTGCCACGCCGGAATTGAAACGTAAACCAACACACACAACCCCCCCCCAAAAAAAAAAAAAAAAAACAAAAAAAAAACAAAAAAAAAACAACAAAAAAACAAAAAAACAAACAAAAAAAAAAAAACAAAACAAAACAACAAAAAAACATCAAACAAACAAAAAAAAAAACAAAAAAACTAAAACAAAAAACAAACCAAACAAAACAAAAAACAACAAAACAACAACAACAAAAAAACAACAAACAACAAAACAAAAAACAAAAAAAAACAACAAAACAAACCTAATGTGTACACCTCCGACGTTATTAAAGCATTATAAAAATATATATAACTATATATATATATATATAAATATATATATATATATATATATAAATATCATATACACAAGTACGTAGTAAGTGAAAAATAATTACCGACTGGCGGTCCAAAAATTGGAACGACGAGACGAGTGACGTCAACCTCATTTTTCCAACACCTGCATCTGGTGGATATAAACATAAATGATGACTACGATATGAGGCAATAAAAATTTATTTGTCGTGTAAAAAATTGAAGTGTCTAGTTGATTTTGCTGCAAGATAATCACAACATTTGTGACCTTAAATTTAGATTGAAAAGTAAATGATAAATACGTGTAAGCTAATTTAAGATGTTAGATAGTCACATAAGCCCCGCCAGAAGCAACGTAAACATACACAAAACAATGTGATCCCCAGACTAAAAATCGAATTGATAATTTTTGTAATCACTTGCAATCAAAAATAAAAACAAAGAGCTGAGTGACTGTCAACTTCACTTTTCCTTTACAGAAGCATCATTTGCTATGTGTGTTGCAATGAGTGTGGTTGTGGTGTGTGTGTGTTGTGGTGGTGTTGTGTGTGTGTGGAGGGGGGGGGGGGGGGGGGGGGGGGGGGGGGGGGGGGGGGGGGGGGGGAGGGTCTATGACGCTTCGGTAACAACTTTTTGTTATCGAGGTATATGCATGATTATGTACACAATTATTTTGTATTGTGTGCGTACTTGAGTGAAGAAACAATAATGTGTTTTTATTTGCACGAGTGTTTATGTCTGTCAGGTGAACCTTAAATCCTGTCAAAGGCTGACCCAATTTAATTTTGTTGAGCCCTGTTTTACCTCACATTAAGTTACTTTGTTGGACATAAATATTATGATTATTTACTTAATTACACCAAAAATAAATCGTTTGATTTTAAATTAAATGAATTGTTGTTAATCACAAACACAACTCACAACTACACCACCAACCACCTGTTGTGCCGACACTTTTCACGAGTATGGCGAACTGTACAGATCATTTTTTTAAAGGAATGAAGAAACGATGAAATCTTCGAGAGGCCATTTTCATCTGATGTTGAGAAAATACAGTTTTATCAAATTTAAATTACTGCCAAATTCTATTATATATGAAAGCGGTTTTTATTTATCTTCAAAATTCATAAATGAACAAACAATTCAGTAAATCCATTGTTAACTTAGTGATAATACTTCACATAAAACAAAAGTTTTTAAACAGATCAAAATTGATAGGGTATTGAACGATGACAAGCCTTGTAACCTAAAACATCAAGCATTGAAGTGGTGTGAAGCTACGAAGACCTTCCGATAAAATTATAGTAGATGACGATACTGCTATGTACTGATAAACGTCTTTATTACTGAGGCCATTGGTCCGCACTTTTTACTTTCTCTAAGTCCGCCAATAGTCTCTCTCGTCTCTCTCACTCTCCTCTCAATCACTCTCTCTCACTCTCTCTCTCTCCCCCCCCCCCCCCCCCCCATGTTTGATTGTATGTGACTCCTGTTTTGTAAAGTTTTCATATATATGTTTAACTCCAACCTGTTGGAGCATTTGATGAGAGTGGGAGATTTTTCTTTCTTCGGGCGATATGGAACGCGAGGAGGGGGATGTTTGCAGAAGACTATTTTAAAAAAACTTTTATTCTCCACCAGAAGCTATATCAAAATTTTTTCTTTGCATGCGTTTAAGGGTCGAATAATAGATAAAGCTTGCATTGTTTACGCGAGTCAGGCGATCTTGTTCCTGTGGCATATTATCGATGATGATTATTATATATTATGAAGATGATGAATATGATGAGAAGATGATGATGATTGAAATTCCAAAGTGGCACATGCCGGTCCCGAGCCCGGAAACCGAGGTTTGGCATCCCACCCTGTAGAAAAAATGACAAAGCAACAGAAACACCGAGCAAACGATAACTATTGCTATTACTGGCTTGACTCGAGGAGATCATACCCAAGAGATATGGTGGAAACCGGAGGCAGTATACGATGTCTGAGTGAAACCGCAAGGAAGTCCGGATCCTCCCCGACATCTTCTCTCGATGAAGCAAGAACAATGATTGGTAATCCGATGTCCGAACTATGTATGAGACCGAAAGACCGCTCAAGTAGCATCTGTGAGAATAACAGACATGGATTGGAGCTGCATGAATTTAGAGAGCCGAAGGAATAGATCAGGACATTCCAACGCTCTCAACCGTAAAACACATTATATACAGGACATAAATACGAGACTATAACAAAGCAGGAGTTGCGATCATGAACCCCCAAGAGTGCTGAAGCACTCATTAAATAGAACCCATTTCATCCAAGATCTGTGAGCTAGGTTTAACTCCGAAATGAGAAAAGACACTAGCTATCCATGTCTATACAACCACCAACAATCTCATACAAAGTAATATAAAATTTATATGACATGCTTACAGACCACATTTTATAAATATCCTGACAAAGGCATACAACTTTTGATGGGTTGCGATAATGAAAAAATAGACCAGATTAACCGATGAAAGGAATACTTCATGGCACTACAAGCATTGGTACTATTAATGAAAATGGTGAACTTTTCCTCGATTCTGTGCATTTAAGGATTGATTAATGGTGGCAGAGACTTTCCCCATAAAAAATATCAACTATAACATGGAATAATCACCTGATGGCCGCACTGATAACCAAATTGAGCACCTCACCACCATAAAGTGGAGACTCAGCCTATAGAACACCCGTACTTGCGGTGAAACGACGAACTCCAGACCTCCACCTTCTTTTGAAGCTCAAACTAGGGCATACAGAAAAAAATTAAAGAACATACAAACAAGACAGCATGTAGAACATGCTATACGAAATAGATTCGAGCTTTTAGAAATTCTTGTCGATGAAACTAGACATAAAAAATTCTGGCCAAAGTCAGAAAACACCTGGAATGAAGCATGCTTAGAAACCTCTTGGTAATAAATCAATAAAGACAACGTTTGGCTTTCAAATAAAACCGGAGATCCCAGTTGGTGGAAGGAAAACACTTAAACTGGAAAAAAAAATCAATGACAGAATAACGAAGAAAAGAAAGAACTGAAAAAAAGGAGAACAACATTGTAAAGAACAACTCCAAGAAAGGTGTTCTCTAAACCTTAGTCATAATTTTCTCGCAGCGGTTAGTTCGACAAATGAACCGCCCAGCCTCAACATTGTCGACGCCCCTTCATTGCAGGCATTCATAGCCGTCTTGATGCACATTGTGAAACATGAAAATACTGTTTGTAAGTTAATTCAGAACACCTCCTCCACAATATGATGGCATGCCCATTTTTGAGAGACATGAATTAAATACTTTCACGAATGCACAAGAGCAGATTAAGGCAGTAAAGCGCTACAACATAAATCTGGCCTTAAATCATATCAATCATATCATATCAAAGATTTTGTGGTGGTGGTGGTGGTGTTGGTGGAGGTGTATAAGAAGATGATGAAGATGATGATGATGATGATGATGATGAAGATGATGATGATGATGATGATGATGAATGATGATGAATGACAATATTTTGCTTACAGCATAGGACTTAAAATTAAACTCTTTAAAAATAAAGGGTGTGATGGTCATCATCCATTAACACTTAAGTAATATGGCATACTGAAGTGCCTGTCTTATAATAAAATCACAAAATGAAAGACTTTCAGAGCCCATTGACCTGATTTATCCAGGTTTTCGTTGAAATGAACGACGTGAGCAATTACTTGTAGCCGTTCGTATGGGTGTTAGCTTCTCACTCACATCTCTCCACCATATTTATATACAAACAGTCTAGTTTTAGATGAAACATATTTCATGCACACTTTTGATTTTTTGAATCACATATGACAACATTAAATTTAAAAGTAAATCGGCACACTTCAAAAGGTAGCCTCTGTTAAAAATGTCATCAAAACTACCACAATGCATCGATGACCAACAGCAGCAACAGTATTCTTCAGGTGGTTTGAACGACTGCAACACGACGTTCGATTAAATTACATCCTATGTCGCAAGCTACGAATCATCTTATTGCATTGAATTGCGGCACATTTGAAAAACATTTCCCCATCGCGGTAAGTTCCTATACAGGCTTACTCTTAAAACAAACATCTGAAAGTATAAAACATTTCCCCCAAAATTTCCTCTCTCTCACTCTCCTCTCTCTCACCTCTCCTCTCTCTCTCGTCTCATACACGTCTCTCTCTCTCTCCTCTCTCACTCCACCTCCTCTCCACTATATACTATGATCTAGTATTTATTAAAGAACAGTCAGTGATATGACTTGAAGCCTCGGTCCTTGAGCAGTCAATAGCCCAAATTGCAACCCGACACTGACATCGTTTCACCTGGCCGAATTAACAAAATATTATTATGTTAATTGTTTACAGTGATAATATCCGATTATCCTAAGAAAATCTAGGAATAAAAATTATTATATCCAAGCAAAGAAAGCTTAGTTTTAGATATGTTTTATTTAGCCACAAGAGCTCTATATTACATTCCACAGCAGTCGGTAAATTCCGCCTCTAGCAGCTAACTTCGCTGTCGAGCTTTATACTTTATTTTTCCCCTTACAAGAAAACGGGCAACAATCCCATCTCAAAAATCACGTTTTTGTCCTCAATCTCTTTATAATATCCGATACGAACTATTGACGTATAAAATCGCCACATGAATCGAGTGTGATGAAATGTAAAGTGCCCTTAGTAGGGATCAAATTAACAAAGCCAAAGTTACGAGAACAGAGCAAGCAGGCCATCTTCACACAGATTTCTGGTTTTTTATACCCACTTCATATTCATATTTTCTTTATAAATATAATTATATTTCAATGCATGATAACAGCTTA
Source organism: Berghia stephanieae (assembly GCF_034508935.2). NCBI lineage: Eukaryota > Metazoa > Mollusca > Gastropoda > Nudibranchia > Aeolidiidae > Berghia > Berghia stephanieae. The sequence continues at coordinate 27,450 of NW_027622135.1, forward strand.
AATTGCTGCAAAATCTCTCGTTCGCAGATAGTTATTGAACAATGATAATGATGTCCGGCGAATTTACCCGAAAGTATATAATTTTGAAATGTCAGTAAATATTTTAGAAATATTTTTATGATGAGAATCTAATCTTGAAATGAAAAAAATAGGATAAGGATGGCGACAAAGTGAAAACAAGTTGGTAGCTTAGACGAATGAGTGAGATAAAGGTTTAATTTAAACGGGAAATGCAAAGCAAGGGGAGGTTGGTGGAAAGGGGCGGGGAGTGAGTACCATATTAATGTATTGATACAGTCATTTGCCTGGGATATGTAGAGCAAGACCCCCCCCCCCCTCAACAATTGGGATAAGAAAATGTGGAAGTGGGGGGAAAAGTAGGGATGGGGTGTCGTGAACACAATAGGTAACAATGACTATCCCGCACAAATCTTTGTGCCTCTTTTCCTCACGAAGATGCCCCGAATTCGCGTCAAAATATGGGACGAAAGCCGTTTCGTATATGGCTATTTAAAAAAAATTAATTATCACGCTGTTTTATCGATGAATAAGACTGAATGTTTGTCAATCAACATTTTAAAAAAAGGGTCATTTTATATTATGTCAAGCGACAAAGCCGTGCGATTACCAAAGACCGTTAAAATAGATTTTTAACTCTTTGGAGTACAATATTTCAAAACTACTGGGTTTTTTGTCGCTGACAAGGTAATACATGAACATTTTACTTTTGGTTGTAAAATTTTTCATATGAATATGACGAGTACATTTTCCTGTATTTTACAAAACACCATCCCTAATATGCTCTTCAAGTTTCAATCTTTTAATACCACTTATTACGTCAAGATAACATCCAAATGTCGAAAAAAAATGCCGAAAAAGCGTCCCCCATATTCGCGTTTTTTCCTCTTTTGCGGTCATCCAAATAAATGACACCTTGAAACTGCATAACTTGTTTATTTATGAATGGAGTTTCAAAATTCAAAACATTTTACTCAGTGGAGATAGGATGCCCCTTGGTTTTACAGACAAAAATTTCCCGTCCAAACGAGAAAAAAAAAACAATATTCATAGTCATTGCTACAATAGGTACATTCGTTTGTGTGAGGGTAGAGAGACTGATGGTGGAAGCGTGACCAGTTTTGTCACAGGCCAGCCCTGCCTCCACTGTGCCCTGTGCATGAGGAAGCCTATCACTGACATTCCTCAAAAAGAGTAATGAAATAACAGCGATATGATCATGAGTATTCTTTAAGACATAAATATGTTCTTTTTTAATAAATATGTTCTTTTTAAAGTTTGAATACAGATCAATCTCGGTTTGTGTGAAACTAAACTAATTCAACTGAAGTTATGAGAAGAGAAAAATGGATGTAGGCATACAAAAATAATCTAAAAATAAATAACCTGGAATCTTAATTTGTTTTATAGTTATATCAGACAACATAAAACTTTAATCATAATTGTACATATTTTGGTACATCAGATTAAGCAGTGCTAACAAAGGAAGGCAGAAGAAATAACCTAAGTTCTACTTGCGCTAATTTAGAGCCTGTGACAAACTGGGCACGTCAGATGGGGAGGTGGGGGGGGGGGGGGGGGAGTTGGTATCGGTTTGTTGTATGTTAACCAAGACAGTGTTTGTGCCAGACATTCATTTCCTATAAGAGTCAGTTAAAATTATAATATAAAGTGTATGAGTGTTTATGGAGACAATTGTCCTCATCTAAAGTTTAGAAACAATAATGTTCAAATGACTGCTCAGGAAATTAGAACTTGCACTCACTGACTAGCACACACAAACCTCAAAACTCAAATCATCACAACAAAGCTTTTAGAAGATTTTAAAAACTTTGGATTTCTTATGATCATCGTCATCTCATGTCTCATTTCTTCAAGAACGCGTGTTAGTTTAATAAATTGAGAATAAGAAAAAAGATAGAATTCACAAGGAATTTGACTTATTCAACGTGCTTACTACTGCTCATGCTGTAGGCTTTGCCTTTATCTTCTCATACGAACACCTTGTACTTAATAAAGCTTTGTCTATGTATTATGATATTTATTTAACAACACATTTAATACGTCTTGCCCCACAAAGTGTTATGGATAAATATAATATTATTTTTCTAAAACATAGTGGTCTCTTTTAGTGTTACTGTGCTGACATGGATGGGATTTTTAGATGATCTCATTGATTCCATATCAGATGTCACGTCGCCCAGCACGGCGGCCATCGTTGGTTCTTAAACAAAGATAAACAGATCCCTTTTAATCTACATGCTGCTAGAACTTTTCATATGTCTTGTGATCAGAATCTATAATAGTCAAAAACATGATCATAAAATTTTTATTTTTTTCTCCTCTGGGTAAAACTTTTAATGCTCACTGAAAAAATTTTAATTTTTTTAAATGCTTTCCCCCATTGTTCCGATAGTTAGAGCCCTTACTAAGTTACCCCTGCGTCCTTAACGAGGGAAAATGACGACAAGACGTTTTAAGTTGTTGCTTTTGGAATCTAATATGTTCTTTTTTGAAAAAGGGGTTTCCTTTTTCCCTAAAACCTTTTTTCAGGGTACTTTTTTAAAGTAAATATATAATTGATTGATTGACACCCATCCTAGAAAATGTGAAGTAGACAAGGGTTTAAAAAAAAGTCGTTATTTTTTGAATAATAAAATCTTTTAAAATATCAATCACATTTTTTTTTCATTTTCTTTTTCATTCTTTTTTATCAAATTTTTATTGGGTTTTTCTTCCATTAGGGTTCAGGGCCCCCAAATTTTAAAAACCAAAAATTTTAAAAAAAGGGTTTGTAGAGGGAAGCGGGGAGCGATATTTTGAATCATCATGGAAAGGGCTCATTTACAACATTGGTTTGGGAGTTTCAAAGTTGGGGGGTGGAGGTTGTTTAGTTTCAAAAAGGGTATTGGAATTTCGAATTTTCCATTTTGGGACTTTGTGGAAAAAGAGGAGGGGTTTGTTGATGGATCGTTTTTCATGTAGCGGGTTTCCCTTTTAGACGTTTTATGGCTGACTTACGCTCATATCCTGGAGCTGACTTACGCTCATATCCCGCTCATTTGTTTTTCCCGGGGCAAAACCCGGCCCCCTGGGGTTGGGGCTTTTTTTAGCTCAAAAAAACTCTTTTGGAAATGTGTGGGCCCCACAGACTACTATATTCCCGTAAAAGCCGAAATATGCGCATGCATTTTTTTTTTTCAGTTGGGAAACAGGGGGGGGATTTGTCCGGGTTTAGGAAGGCCATGGTTCTTTTTTCCCTTAGTACTTGTTGGGGAAAGGCTTCTTTTACTTCAATTTTCCGTCCCCTTGCTTGGTCCTTGGGTGATTTGGGAAGCAGTCAATTTTTTAGTTTTTAGTTTGGAAAAATTTTTTCCCTCTTGTAAATTATCCCTCTGTTATATTTAAAAAAATGATACTTTTTATTTTTGGAAAAAATTTTTCCGGGGAAAAATGTGATGTATTCCTCTTTGTGTCTGGTGTGAAGATGCCTTTTTTGGTGATCCAAAACTAAGTACATCTGTTTCCCCATTCAAACTAATTTCCCCTTGTCCCTTTTGTTTTTTTCGGTAACTTTAATTGTAATTCTAGATTTTTTTTACTATCCAAATTTTTTTCCTTTTTACTGGATAAAGAAATTAAGGAGCAGGGCCCCCCCCGTGTGTATGAAAGGTACCAGACAAGGAAAGGGAAAGAAAAATAAAAGAAAAAAAACCCCCCCAAAAAACATTTTGCCCTTTCCCGGGGAAAAAATTTTTTTTAAATTTTATTTTTTTTTTTAATAGCTCAACCAATTGTTTTCCCCTTCCCTTGTTTTTAATGTATGTGTTGTTTGATGCAAGAAAGGGGTTCACAGCGTAAAACGCAAACCCCTGTAAAAGCATATAGGTTTTTAAAATTGCCCCCAAATTTTTTGGGAGCCTCCGTGGAAAAAGGGTAGCACATCTGCCCGGGTAAACTGAAGGTTTGAGGTTCGACCCCCAGTTGATGTTACTGATTTTTTGGGGGTGGTTTTTTTCTTGTATTTTTCTTTCTTGCTTTGTCGGGCCCCTTTTAAATCCACACTTAAATCATTTTTTTACCCTTTTTTAAAGGGCGAGGGACATGACCAAAAAGTTTTCCCAAGCGACAAAAAAACCATTAAAAAAAAAAGACTCACCATTCATTACAATTGTCTTTTCCCTTCCCCGTTGTAGACGTCATAAAATCTTTTTTAAAAGGGTTTATTTTACATCCAAGAAGTGATAAACCCAGGGGCAGAAAGGGAACTAAGTCAAGAAGCAAACACTCTTCATCAGATGTTTTTGGGAATAAATTTTTTTCTTCAAACGATGACAGCTCATTTGAGATCTCAACACAATCAATACTAATGGAAAAGGACACAAATTTTAATTCTTTGCGAGGGCGTGATCAGGGGGAAATTTACTATCTTAACAAATAATTTTAAGGCTAGTTCTTTTAAAAGCAAAATTATATGCCCCTCTCTCTCCTCCCCTCTCTCTCTCCTCCCTTCTCTCTCATCCTCTCTTCCTCTCCTCTCTCCCTCTCTCCCCTCTCCCTCCCTCCTCCCTCCCCCCCTTTCCCCTCTCCCTCCTTTTCCCCTCCCTCTTTCCCCCCCAAAATCCCTCCCTCTCCCCCCACCCTCTCTCCCTCTCCCCTCCTCCCCTCTCCCTCTCTCCCCCTCTCTCTCTCCCCCTCTCTCCCTTTTCCCTTCCTCCCTCCCCCCTCACTCTGTTTTCCTCTCTCTCTCTGTGTTTTGTGTATGTGTTTGGGTTTTGGGGGGTGTGTTTTGTGTGTGCGTGTGTGTGTGTTGTGGTGTGAAGAGAGAGCATGTTTATTTGATATATTTATATTGGGAATATAACTCATACATTTTTTATTTATTTATTTTGTTATAACTTTTAGCTGGACCATAAAAAAGAAAAAGTAACTAAAATAGGTTAAAAAAACAAAAAATAACTTGGGAAACTTAAAAAGAAAGCTTTAAAACCCCGGGTTATAGCTCTGAAAACCCGCCCTTTAAAATTTTCAAAACGACATCTTATCTTTCCGTTGTATTTCAACATTTTTTTAAGAAATCACATCTCAAATTTTCGTCAACCTCTTAACCCTTCTTGTATGTCGTTCATATTTCACAAAAATAATAAAATAGTTTTTAACATAGCGGCGCCCAAAAGTTTTACTTTCTTCAAGCTTTCCCAAAGGGCCCCGGGGTGGGGGCTGGGATCCCCAACGAGTGTGCAAAAATTTTAATAACGCTTATTTTAATGAAATAAAAAATGATTTCTAGAAAGGGAAGGGAAAAAATAATAAAAGAAGTAACTGGGGAAAAAGGAAAAAAAAAAGAAAAAGGGCGAGAATTCCCAAAAATACAAAAAAAAAGGTGTTAAAAGGAAATGAGTTCTAAAGAAAAACCCGAAATTTTAAAAAAAATTTTGGAATTTAGAAAGTTTTTTCCCGGCACCTTTCAACACACTTGATCCAGTTTTTTTTCCTTTAAAAATGGCGAAAAAATGACCTAAAAGTGTTACAAGCGACATAAAACGCTTAAAAACAAAAGACCCACCAGTCTTACAATTGCCCCCTTTTTCCCCCTGTTGGATCGTCATAAATTTTTTTTATGGTTACTTAACATTCAAGAAGTGATAATAAAACTTGAGGCAGAAAAAAGGGAAATATGTCAAAAAGCAAACAGCTCTTTTTTTAGAAAGTTTTTGGGGAAAAAAATTTTCTTCAAAAGATGGGGCAGCTCATTTGACATCTCAACACAAACAATATTAATGGAAAAGGGCAAAGAATTTAAATTCTTTGGGGGGGCGTGATCATGTTTAGAATTTACTATCTTAACTTTTAATTTTAAGGGTAGTTTATTTCAATGTCAAAATTAATGCCCCCCCCCCTCCCCCCCTCTCTCTCTCTCTCTCTCTCTCCTCTCCCCCCTCTCTCTCCCCCTCTCTCTCTCTCCTCCCCTCTCTTTTTTCCCTCTCCCCCCTCCCCTTTTTTCTCTCTCCTTTTTTGTTTTTTTTTTTGTGTTTGGTGGTGTTGTTTTATGAAGAGAGAGAGAGAGAGGAGAGAGAGAGTGTGGGGAAAGAGAGAGAGAAAGAGAGAGAGAGACATGTGTATTTGATAAAATTTATTAGGAATATAACTCAAAACAGTTTTTTGTTTGTTTTTTTTTATAACGTAAGCGGGGCCACCCAAAAAAAATTTAAATGTATTTAGGAAAAAAATTTTTTTTTGATTCTTAAAAGTTTTCAAGTTTACAGATTATATTAATTTGGGCCCTTAAATATTTTTGTGAAATAACCCCAAAAAAAACCCGTACCCGATTTTGAAATCTAATTTTAAACTTGCATACCATACAAAAAATGTAATATAAAAAATTTGCTCATTAGTTGTGTGGGAAAAAAATCGCAGATAATTTCCCGTAGGGTAAATTTTTGATATCTAGTTAAAGCTTTCATAAACCCTTTCAATTAAATGTGTTTTTATATTTTGAAAATAGAAATTTTTTTCAAAAGCTATTCTGATAGATAATAGTAAGATTATTATAAAATTCCAACTTTAATATGTCAATAAAAAGGGGGGATAAAATTTGGGGAAAAAAAATTTTTTTATAAAAAATTTAAAGAAATCAAAACGATAAAAATATGAAACTAAGAAGCATGTGAGCGAATAAGAGGAGTAGAAAATTATGAATAAATGGAAATTAAAAGGGGGGAAAATGTAGTAGAAGGAGATGGAGCAGAATCAGATGGAACCATAATTAGAAAAAGTAACTGAATAGGTTAACAAACAAAAAAAAACTTAGGAACCTAAAAAGAAAGCTTTCATTACCGGTTTTAGCTCTGTACCAAGTCCTTACTGTCAAAAACGACATTTATCTCTCCATTGTATTCAGACATTCTTATAAGAAATCACATTTCTAATTGCGTCAACTTCTTAGCCCTCTTGCATGTTGTTCATATTTCACAACATAAAAAAATAGTTTTCAACATAGCGGGTGCAAAAATTTACCCTTTCTTCCAAGCTCCAATGCCCCCCGTGTGGTATCTTTGGGGTGCCTCAACTGAGTGCAAAAATTGTAATAATAATGAAATAAGAAACTGATTTCAAAAAAGGGAAAGTAGAAAGTAATAAAAGAAGTAACTAAGAAGGAAAGAAAGAGATAGGACTGAGAATTCCAAGAAAAACAAAAGAAAGGTGTTAAAAGGAAATGAGTTTCTAAAAGAAAAACAAAATTTTCAAAAAAAA